>NC_056705.1:30528169-30754631 GCF_018831695.1 Puntigrus tetrazona | reverse complement strand
GACGATTTCAAGCTCATTGGTTAATACAGCCTTAGAGGGCAAAGTGCAGCACTGGCAGAAGCCAACATCGTGCAGGTAAATCCTGACTACAGGCACTGTGATCAATAGGCTGATCATCTGACAACCATGGTCACTGTCTTCACACCGTTCCTTTGGTGGTAAATACAGCGGAACTTCTTGATCTGCAAGTTAGCCAAAGAAGTGTTAGATGACCGCAGAACATTAGGGGCTTATCATGTTAAATGAGAAGTGAACATCCGTGAATCTGTACTGTGCATTAGTTCTAAAATAACTTTGCAATATGTACTTATTTAAATTGAAGTGAAGTAATCTTGTGGATTAGATTTGTTATTTTATCTGTATCTTGATACTCTGCTGTAATTTTTAATGCTATGTTTAATTCGCTGGGTTTAATTGGCCAGGACAGGAGTCTCGAATAGCATAATTGTGTAATATAAATGACAGCAAATCCAATAGGAAAAGAGAAAGAAGCCACTTTATTCATCAGCCTCATGGACAATTTCCAGTATGTGAATAGGGGAGGATGAGTAAGAAAGAGAGCTAAAAGAAAGAGGTGATACATTTGGAATCAAAATGAGAATTTTGGAGGTCTTACTTTGATAAGGCAACTCCCAGCAGCTTGCTGGCTTCGTGCAGGCTTTCTTTACTCCTTTGAACTTGTTAATGAGGCTCATGCTGTGGGCCTGGAAGTGAGAAGGTGTATTCTGGCCTCAGGGATCTCTATTTCATAAACATCTGCATTACCAGACTTCATTGTGGCGGTGCAGTCAAGAAGGGGCGTACAGACTTACGAGCCACTCCCAGTACTGCATGGTGAAGGCCAAAGACTTGGTCCAGAGAAACACCTGCATGACAGGAGAAGTAGTGTATACAAAATGCAGCTACTTTACTGTAGACCCATTTCAATTTTAGCTACACTACTCATGATTCTTGAAAACTAGTGTGTGCAGTGACTGCTTGCTCCATCCCTTATGAAAATAACCACTTTACTATAAATAAAACCAAAAAACTATGATTAAACTATGGTGAACATAAATTAATAATTTATTATTAATTATAGGTTTTGCTAGACTCAACCATAGATTAATGATTGTGCTAAAAACTAATTTTATTTCACTTTTAAGTGTTTTTGTCTGTATCAAAGTTATATATTTCATTAGCTATGTTTTCATCCAAACGCCCTCAGAAATAAAGGTAAAAGCTGTCACTGGGCTGTAATTTTTCAAAAGGTACATGTTTGTCACACCTAAAGGGTCTCACTTTGGTATCTTAAAGATACATATTAGTACTTAAAATGTACATATTTGAACCAAATGGGTACAAAAGTGTGCCTTTGAAAAAGTACCGCTTTAGTGACCAGCTTTTGTACCTTTGTATTTCTGAGGAGTTAAGATTCATTTTTTCCAAATCAGAGAAAAGATTGTGTGATTTTTCTTTTACATGCTTTATACGAGTCTGTATTAACTGTAAAATGATCCTTCACATAGTTCCATGTGTACCGCTGCAAAACAAAAAGCAATGTGACAATCAAAAATCCTCCAAATGATGTACATCACACTTTTTGTCCACAAACCTTTATTTAACCATACTACTGTTCCATATTCACAATATTAATTTAATATTCACACAGGTTGTGCAAATCAACAAGATACGGTCCTGCTCAGAGTAATTAGTCACTGTTGTCTTAAAATCAAGTTCAAGCTGTCTTTAAGTCTAAGGAAAGGCATATAGGCCAGCATTTAAACTAAAACATGGAAGCATCAATTAGGTGAAATGAATCACCCTGTTCTTTCATATGCATTTGCTGATGGTGTCTTTCTTTTGCTGGGGACATTTGACTGACAGATACTGTTTGTCCTCATCTGACACATCTCAAAACACACCATAAATCCATCAATAAAAGCCCTGTCAGTCAGTCTGTAATAATCAATGTGAATTTAATTAAGGCTGATGCCATGAGAGTCATCTTTCCAGTTTCCAGGCCACTACCACGAGTTTGTTTCAGTGAATCGTGGGGACATTACTTTTTATACCAGCCAAACACTCACTTCTATTTCTATCCCCAACCCTTAACCTACCCTTATGAGAAAACCTGTTTGCATCGTTACACTTTCAGATAAACATTAAAAAGATAAACATTACTATTTTTATTCGTTTTTTTCCTCCTTGTTTTTTCCCTACAATGCCAAACATTTAGGGTTTTATTTTAACACACTTCTGTGTCATCAGCGAAAAGATTCCTGCTATTACAGTGCTCCTGCTGGGTTTGCGCCACTCCAGCAGATAATAGTAACCAATCCTTTAAGTGAAATCAATGTACATTGTGTGCTGTACTCAATGCACTACAGTAGATAAATGTTTAAAAATGCCTCTAAAATGAATCTGTATTTGTATTTAGTATGTATGCATGCATGCTTTCATGAACTATAAATGACGGTCGAATTTTCTGACTAGCTGACTATTTTGCTGCGTTGCAGAGCTTTTGGCTGTCGAGAGACAAGTGTGATTTCTCAGGGCACCTATTTCAGTGATATCTGTCAGGTAATAGGATATTCAAAGCATGATATTCTAAAAAATGCTTACACCAGATACTCAAACAAAATGCAATTCACTTGCAGACCAAGGTGGTTGCCTGGTTTCCTAGTGTGGCAAACCTTTGTTATTCCTGTCTGTTTTGATGGTTTTAGATCGGTTTTGAGTACTTTCAGTTAGGAGAGCAGTTAGCTGACCAGCTAATTTAACACCCACTTGGATCAGGCTGGCAGTATAGGGGATACAGCTTAAAATAATGTCAGATTGCAAAACAAAGTGGCATTGTGAGATGAAAAATCATTCTGTAAGATATAAAGTCAAACTGTGAGATACCAAATCACACTGAGACTAAGTCATTATTGGGAGATATGAAGTTGCAATAATAAAAGTAGCAATTATGGATCTGTATGCAAAGTCAGAAACAGGCTTCTGCATGGGAGTCCAGCTAAGCAGCTAAGATCAGCAAACATTGGTTTGAGATGTTCTTTCATCAGGAAAATACACAACAGCGCAATTATATGACATAATTATATCGTTTGTGTTTCTAAAAAAAAAAAAAAAGGGTTAAAACATAAATGTTCTGAAATAAAGAAAACTCAATAAAGATTTGCACAACATTGGAAAGTGTGTATGTGTGTGTGTGTGAAAGATAGAGAGAGAGCGAGAGAGTCAAACAGAGATCTTGTAAAAGTGAAGCATAAAGGGCTTGCAGAGGGATAAAAGGTTTGATTGTAAAGTGAGTCCAAACTTTCCACTGAGAACTGAGAGATGTAGAGAAAAGTGACAGATGGAGAACGAAAGAGAAGTGTTAGTGGAAGCAGTGGGCTTGAAGACTGCATGGAAATACATGGAAATGGGAGAAATGAACTTAAAGATACAGTAAAGAATGACAAAAACAAAACAAACATATAGGGACAGATGAGTGTAGGCGAAAGAGAACGGGCGAAAACTGGAAATAAAGAAAAAGACGCCTGGGGTAGAACAAATGAAGGGAAAGAATATTTGAGAGACAAAGTTTGCTAAAAGGAAAAGAGAGGAAAGAGAAAAAGAAATAAATCAGCCAGAGAGCACAAATCAATAGCAGGGCAGCAAGATGGGGCAATGCAGACAGAAATGTCATAAATAAATAAAAAAATTTAAATAAAAAGTAAACTAAACTAACAAATGAACAGAAGACGAGTATGAGGACGTGGAGTGCAGGTACAGCATTAATAACAAACTCTTCTCATGGCTGATGCAGTGAGATAAAGCTTTACCCGTGCTAGATTGCTACACTTTCGACTAAATTAACCAGTGAAATACACTAGAGAGAAACCAATGACAGTAAGAGAGAGTGATGAGAGGGGAATGAGGGATCTTCAAGAAACTAGAGGTCTTCCATGACCAATTACCTCAACAGATGTGCTCATGAATAAAAAAACTGTGTACTTAACAAAAGAGGCACACAAGCTCAGGTGGTAGAAAAGCACAAAAGAAATATGGCTTGTATATATCTATATTCAATTGTAATCTCACACATTTTTTGCAGCATCTTCCATTTTTCTTTTTCCATTTTTGGATGTATATATATATATATATATATATATATATATATATATATATATATATATATATATATATAGTGTACTAATGTAGATAGCTGTTTGTAAAGGAAATCTTAAAAAAGATTTTTTAAATAATCTGTTACACAATATCTGGACTATTGCATTGTGTTTGTCACTCTTGTCTAAAAATATGACATATACTATAATATATGACAAAAATAAGTTTACAATATTTATTTAAATAATAACATCTGTTCAGATTGACATTTGCATGTGCTTATTTCTTTTCTTTTTAATAGAGATTTGAGAGAGCCAAAAGCTTTAAACTGTGCTTTAACTGTTTTGTAAAGCAACTGTATATATAACTAATAAATGTATAACTAAACAAATAACTAAATAAATGTATAAATGAGACAAAATAACCATTTCCAAATATATGCACACACACACACATTCGACTCCATTTTCTTTGCAGCACTGCAAATCTGCAGCTTTACAGTTTGTGTTCAATCATCTAAGAGGTCACAGCCTGACATAGCAATCTTCGACTGGTCACATGTCTTCACATTATATGAATTCTCAGGTCAGAGAGCATTTAAGTGGAACTTGAGAACGTAGTGAAATGTACAAATTTCTTTGCACAAGCTTGATGTACAGACTCTAGCATTCACATGCGTATGAATGTAATTTAACGGAATGAAAAGTGTACCGTGTTCGTATCTTATCTGGGGTAACCATGGTATTTTATCTTTTGTATCCATGTAAAAGAGTGAAATTGCTTTTCTTTCAGCTCATCAGAGTTGTTTTATGCAAAACAGACAGATTATCAGAACAGACAAATTGCATCTGTTTTGTGCCACATATTTGTGTTGGTGTGAACAGACCTTTAAGGTTTGGGCCCTTTAGCTCTAAGATTTAAAGGTCAGAATGTAAACCTGCACAATCTGTGCTGCTGACATGAATGATACTGCAAACTGTGTAGCCTTTACACAGTAGAAAAAAGTCTTCTCACTATCACACAGCGATGCCACAGAAGAACCTTCTGGGTTTGGTTCTTCAGATGTTATAGGTTCATTATGGAACCATTTAAACACAAAGGTTCTTCTGTGAAGCTCCTTTATTTTTCAAAGTTTAAGTAACAATTAACAATGATGTTTATCTCATTAAACTCCTAATTTGCTGCTTGTTAATAATAAATCAGTTAATAAGTTTATGGTTGAGGAGGATTAAGGGATCTAAAATTTGGTAATTCAGAATAGGGCATTAATAGTGCTTTCTAAGTACTAAAAACAGCTAATGTGCTAGAAATATGCTAATATGCAGTGTTAAGAAGGTTACTTTGGAAATATAATAGGTTACAGATTACAAGCTGCTCTATTTAAAACGTAGCAAGTACTGAAACGATTTTACTTACTTTAATAAAGTAATGTAACTGAGTACATTTGATTCATTTTTTTATTAATTTTTTTTTTCTATATTTTGCTAAACTGTTAATCCTAATTGAAGGGTTAACCTTACAGTGGTACTTAACACTAATTACTGTCAGATTTTTCAAAACCATTAACGACTTAAATTAGGGTTACAATAGTTTAACTTTAATGCACAGCCATCACTAAATCAGACTTTAGCACCTCTTTTCACTTTTAGATTTAAAATCATAACAAGACAAGTTTAATAGCCATGATACTGTTTTTGAAATCAGTGTTTACATTGATGTCTGACATTTTGAAGCAGTTTATGCAATTTTGGACAGAAATCAGCCAAATCTGAAAGAGCGTGTTAATATTCTTTGCAATTGTTAACATTTTCATAATTAACTGTAACTTAACGATATATTTATTACGTCTATTTTGTAATTAAATTATATAATTCCATTACATGTAACAACTCTATGAACTAAACTAAAATGAACTAAAATGTTATCACTATCCCATTAACTTACAATGTAAGATGTACCCCAGCCATATCTAGCGCTTCTCTGAGTCTATAAGCAACCACCTTAACAACCTCAGCTACTGCATAGTGATGCTCCTGGCAAGCACCCAGAACACCTTAGCAACCGCATAGCAACGTTCTGGCAACCACCCAGAACTTTCATTGTGGTGGCTATGTTCGTTGGAACAATTTTTTGGGTGGGGGTTGGGGTATTATCTCAGTTTTTAAAGAGAGACATTGACAGATTATTGGGTATGGTGTGGCTACATGACAGATTGCTGAAGAACATAAGATTATACTCTTGAGAATTTGAAGCTGAAGTGCAGAGGCCATTATCTAACCACACAGCCTCAGAGGAACCATATTTGGGGGACAGAAGAGGGTAAGAGAGGGAAAAGCTGGGAAGAGGAGCTATGATTTAACTTTGACGGTAATGAAGTGAAGAAAAAGGAAATAAGTGCAGTTAAAAAGAAGATGGGGAAGAGGAATGGGAAGATTCACTAGCTCTCTTTTTTCTCTGTCATTAGTCTTTGTCCAAGGTGTGTCAACATATTCCTTTCCCTGCTACTGCAGGCCTTTTGTTTAACATGCCTCTCAGGACAGTACATGGACACTACAGCACACATGCACACAACTGTATAAAAGTACAAATGTATTGATATATGACGACAACCTCTACTGGGTCCCTTGATTAATGAGCTTAGCGACTTGACTAATTAGACATCATTAATCAATTGAGCTGCCTGCAACTTAAGCAACATTAAACTGATCATGGGCAGCTTGTTGAATTTAACTGCACATTTACTGACTTATGCCAGAAACAAACTTTATGTAAATGAAAGTGTGAACCAAATGTCGCATGTTGTTCAAGAACGCTCCATATCTGATTGATTTCTAAAGAATCAAGCGATACTGAAGAGTAGAATATGTATAATATATCGCAGTTTAATAGAATAGAGTTCTTCCTTGATAGTGATAATTAAAAATACTACTGTTTCTAACGTTATTTTTAGCATAACGCTCAAAACTGTTGCTGACCCCAAACCTTAGAAAGGTATTGTATATAAATACATTTATAATATTTTTAGATTTTTGAGCACTGACTTTATTTGACAAAAGGAGAGACAGATGATAGTAGAATAGAAACTGGAACTGGAACGAAAAAGTCCTCCAGTCAAACTTGGGTTTCTCGAAGCGCTGATATGTCAAGTGCTCTACCCACTATCCTCTTACTCTTTTTTTTAAGCTGAACTACAGATGAAATGCAGTGGATAAAGATGTCATAGTGTCTGTCTACATAGTCCAAGAACTAAACAATAAAGCAGATGGAATAAATGTTTCATGCTTTACATATCTATTGCTATTTGGGGGATTTTCTCAGTTTGCAAAAACCCAATCATTTTAAGAGGAACGCATGCGATTGGGAGCTCCGCTTAAGGGCAAAAAAGTTCCTCCGCAGATTTAGCTTGCGTTCAACAAAGCTGCCAGGTTGAAAGTGACTTTTGTGAAAACCATGCTACTGACAACAAAGCTTTCTTTGCTTGTGAAACGTCTAGTAAAATTTGCTAATGTAACCACAACTTCACACATTTCTTGTCCACTCACCAGTGTCAAGTTTGGTTCCTTTAGTGCAGGCTACGATGGCACCCATGCTTGGTTGAGAGGTCATGCCTGCCATGGAGTCCACTGCTACGTCGACTATATCTGCACCTGCTTTTGCACAGGCTAACATTGCGGCGACCCCGCACCTGCAGTATCATGAGTGTGAACATGGATAGGGACGTCAGGAAAACGGTCCCGCAATGCTCCAATCAGTAAACGGCTGGCTTCGGGCTTCAGCAGGCCAGCCATGTCCTAGGAAGCAAAGAGAGCAGAGCTGCTTTTAACCACTCAAGTGCACCCCACAGAAAAGAAAATCACATTATGACGATCACTGTCATTACAGCAGCTCAACAAAGAAAAAGAGAGAAGAAACAGAAATAACAGAGCGAGAATGAGTATTACTGTCAATGCCTTCAGTCATTACACCCTTGAGTGACTGCCAAACACTGCTGAAAATATCATGCTAAGAGTCCTGACACAAAAAACAGCGGTTATATTAGCAAATCTTTCACCTCTGTGAAGGTGGAACATATGATTGTCAGGCCAATTCAGCATGTGTGATTTTTCCTTGTACACGTGATCTACCTTAATAGCCAGTATGTGCGTTCCAGCCTTTACTAGCTCATTGGCCAGCTTCAGATAGTACTCCAGTGAGTATTTCTGTCTCATGGGGTCAGACACGTCTCCCGTGTAAGAAATGGCCGCCTCCACCACGCCTCCGGCCGCCCCTGCTGCTTCCATCCCCAGAAGCATGTTGGGAATGTAATTCAAGGAGTCAAAAACACGAAAGATATCCATTCCGTTCTCTTTGGCTACCTCGCAGAATCTAGAGAAAGAAAGAGAGAGGATAAACAGAAATAAGGCTGTCAGCTCTGCTCTACAGCAAACTCCTTCAAAACTGACATTTACGATGTTATAAGAGCAAAGAGAGACATTTGTTTGAATGCACATTCAAGTCAAGCCATTGACACCAGACATTTTAGTGCCTGCAAGGATATTATGTACTTTCCAACAGTTATCATTGGAAGTTTTTTTTTTATTACGAATTGCGCAGATTTTAAGACAGTCGCAGCTATGACAAAGTGTGGTCACAAGAGCATTTCCATGTGATTGCTAAGATATGCTGAGAGGCTTTTAGCATGTTGATCTGCGGCTGATAATGAGTTTTGAGACTGTGGTGCTATGAAGCTGTTAGGGGTATGATGCATCTATGTTCTATATTTTCTCTCTATTTTCATCCAGTATAATTAATATGAGAGTCTTTATCAAAGTAGTACAACATTTGTGAGCAAACTTTGCCTATTAAGAACTTAAGAGACAATCCTAAATACTGTGTGTACAGTACATGATGTTAATTATTAGCTTAACATTTAAAATAATATACAAAAAATGAATGTGAAGAGCTCTACAATTGTTTACTGCTGATATCAGCTCCAACGCTCTATAGCTCAGTACATGCACTGCCTTCTTTTGTGTACGTGTGTGTTTATTTTGTGCCTACAAATGTAATCACCTAAATTGTGTGGACAAGCCAACAGCACCCACAAGGAAAACAGCTTAATAAACAATATCTTAAACATTGCAGAAAGGTTTCTGCAAGGGTAGAATTAGGAGTACAGGATAGAAAATAACATTAGCCAATGGAAATGTGTGATCTCACTTGAAAACTGCATTATCAGGGTAGTTTGTGTATCCCACAGCATTGGCTCCACGTAGTAGCATCTGAAATGGGACATTGGGAATCAGAGCTCGGAGCTCTTGAAGTCTCTTCCACGGACATTCCCACAGAAAACGCATTGCTACATCAAATGTAGCTCCTAGAGAAAGCGAGAGAGATATTAAGATCATGTCAAGTGATCCTCAGTAAGCCGAAACGCTCGCAGAGTTGGGGAACATCCAAAAAAACCTTGAATGTACATGTATTTTGGCTAGAGTGTGTGTCAATGTGTCACGTGCCTCCCCCAGTTCTCCAGGCTGAAAAGATTATTGAAATTGTGGCTCACAAACGGAGCAATCTTCTTGAGGTCGTGTGTCCTGACACGAGTGGCCAGAAGGGACTGGTGGGCATCTCTGAAGGTAGTGTCCATCAGTAGAAGGCCCTGGTGCTGTCTAACTGCCCGAGCAAAACCCTCAGGACCCTCCTTCAACAGGACATCACGGAAGCCCATGGGCGGCTCACCTGCAAGGAATGAAAAAATATTTTTTTTTGCAGCACACATACAACGCCACTTGATCAACATCTTGATAAAAGAGATTTGGTCAATTTTGACAATAACAATAATTCACTAAATGAGAGACTCATTGAATCATTCATGCAGCGGTTTCATTCATAAGGTTCAGCCTATATTGACAATAGTGTACATATTTTGGCTTTCTATCTACAATATAATAAGCAGCAGTGTCAAACCATTAAATCACATCCAAAATAAAAGTTTTTGTTTGCATACTATACAGTATGTCAATCAATCAATCACTTTTATTTATATAGCGCTTTTTAACAATACAGATTATCAGTATCAAAGCACTGAACAGTATAAAACAGGAGAATACAATGATAGGGATGTATAATGATAAGATTGAAGTATTTGTTATTAAATGCAGAGACGGTCTCTGTAATCAAATCGATGATAATCGCTAGAGATTATTATACGCTTGATATGCCCGATATATATATATATATATATATATATATATATATATATATATAAACACCACACAGTATGTGTTTATGTTTATACATGATAAAATATAAACCACACCGTGTTTTATTTTATATATGATAAAATTAGTTTGCATTTAAACAGCTTAATAAGTTAATCATATAGTGAATGTGTGCATTCTTAAGGCTTTTTTCTTTGCAAAAATTTGTGATACAGCTACCCGTCGCCTCACACATTTACATGACAATTGCAATAGCATCACAGATACATATCACACACCCTTAGGGACTGTATCTACTATTTATCTACTATTAACTACTGACAGTCTTTGACAAACAGCTATAGACTGACGTCGCAGTAATCGACGGCTTCTCATTGTGAGCTTGTCACACGTACAGCTTTGAAGCAGGTGATCAATTAAATGAGTGCCACTGACACTCCTCACTGATTCCCTGTCATGCAACGTTTCGTTTTGGCAGCCAATCAAAGTAAACTTGAAATAAGAACAGGAACACCACATGAATGTTTGTTGAGGAGAACAGGAAGATAATGAGGCGCTGAATAGTTTAAACCAGACCACATTTCTCTACTAAACCTAAGCATTGTTTCTCCGCCTGGAGCTCACGGGTCAGTGCCAAAGCTACGAGAACCTGCCAACCAAGAGACAATGGGAAATTCCTACTATTTATAGGTTTCAGATGTGACAGTTTGAGGGGCCATTAACTCAGCAGGCAGGTGTTGGTATTGTTAACTTCCATTACAAACAAAGTCGGACATACAGTTTCTCTCTATTAATGCAAATGAGGCAAACGCTTAAAAAAACTCTGGGGGTTGCTAGCTTATTCTAGCAGAAATCAAATCAAATCGCACTGCCCAATGAGAGAGAGTACGAGATAAAAGGGACGAGGGAAACCAATGATAGAAGTGCAGTAAGTAAGACATTGATGCATAGATTTGCATATTTCAAGGCATAAATACACCCACATGTGGGTCTAAATGTATGTGTTGCTGTGGGAATTTCTCTGTATGGAACGCTGGCGGCCATATGAAAGGAAAGATGAAGGCCAAAGCCTATTTATCGCTCATTGTGTGTCTGAAACGCATATGCAACACACACAATGCAGAGGAGCATCTCATGAGGCTTGGGATACACCTACCACAGATGTGACCTACTTACACAGACACTTGCATTTTTTATCCCATGAAAGACCTTTTCCATACAAACACCTACATACACAACACATATTTGGTCCAATTGTGTAGGGGGCCGATTTTGTACATGCTCTACAAACTATAGCCAGTCCCACTGAGAACTCGCTTCTAATGCACAACGAATGATCCCGAAAGTGGGGAAACTTTTTTTGGGTGTGCATACTTAGACGCACACAATCCATCAAGGGTCCTTTGGGAATTAGTTTACATATCATGTTCAACAAACACGAAAAGAGGTATGCCAATGAGAATAGGAGAAAATTGGCTAAATTAATTGCACACACATATGCATACACATATCTATCCCCTAGGAATCTCTCTCTCGCACACAGAGGGAGCGTGGTATGCGGCTCACACACACACCTAAACCCCTGTAATGAGATTTCTAATGTGGCCGGATCCCTCTTTCATTTGGCAGAGGGAAGGAGAGAAGGGAAGGATTAGAGCTGCATTATCACACTCTCGTTCATCCACAAAGAGAGAGAGAAAAGAGAGAGGAGACAGTGGGGGGGAATGCTGCCAATGTTTAGGGTAGTTAGAAACAAGACTATGAATTCCATTGACATCTGTAGTAGTACACTTTTGATGTGACAAGTGTGCACGTAACCCGAGATATGGGTGTGCAGCACTGGGGAGTAAAACTAAACTAAAACTAAACCTAAGATAATCTAAGAAGAAGAATGCTACTAAATTAAACAGATAGTTTAGCCAAAAATTATTCATTTACTCTTTGATTTAGACTTTCGCTCAAATAAACAGACAACAATCAGTCATATGTTTAGTTGGTGAACCCGTTCTAACTATTAACTAACCATTAAGCATGACTTTTGCTTCAATGATCTTCTAATTTGCTGCTTATCTATAGTTAGATAGATGAATAAATGTGTTATGGTTTTGGAATGGCATCTTTCCTAAAGAATGCAAAAAACACTGTATAAGTCTTATGAAAGCAGTCTGAATGACTTGCTGTATGTTTTCTGAAGTCGTATGAAAGCCTTGCATGAGAAACAGGCGGAATAAAAAGGCTTTATTCACTGAAAAGCTTAACCTACAAGAAAAGAAGCAAAGTGTGGTTTGATTCTCAAGGTTAACATAATGGATAATTACGTGGTTGCAACAGTTAACAGCTCAATTCAGGGGAGAATTATTTGTGAATAATCATTGAAATTTGTGTCTCTTCCTCACACAGGACTATTGTATGGATTCAAAATACTTAGAATATAGTTCCCAGGTCATATAAACCCCTTTAATGATGCTTTTATAGTGTGCGTTCACCCTTTCTGCAGGTTAAAAGCTTCACTCTCATTCTTACATGCATTGTAAATGGAACGTGAAAGCATGCACAGGCAACACACTCTAATAACACACCGTTTTACATTTTACAGAATTGGGTGCAGATACTTATGCATTTCCATGATTTCATTTGTACGTTGTTGTAGAATCTGTCCATATGTAGGTATTAGATTTTTACCTTCATGTGTTTTTTTGTTTGGTTTTGTATGAATCAGCATTAATATAAAATCAGTTATGTTTATAGTTTATAGTTAAATAGTTACATTACTGAGATTAGTTGGAACATTCTTTAAAGTTTTGCATTTGTTGAGTTTAATGGAATAAATTTAGGGTAACTAAATATTGACAACATTTTCCTGCATTTTTCAAAGAGTTGACCCATCTAGAAACTGAGCAACTTTTAAAGAACAATTTTTAACTATAAAGAATAATTTGTATCTTGGGGACGTACAGTTTCAAAGTAGTGTGTGCGTGTGTCATACCCAGAGAAACAGAAGAAACAACTGGATCTATGGATGAGGACTTGGCTTTTACTGGAATAGGAGTCATGGGTCCATTTACCATTATGTGACCTATGGAGAAAAACAGCAGATGTTTAAACACAAATGCATTCACATACATTTTAGGCTATCACAGGTGTGAAACAATGATGAATGCGTGCACACACACACACACACACACACACACACACACACACACACACACTGACCCAGATAGTGCAGGAGTTTCTGGGCTCTGTTCTGTGTAGGTTTGAGGTTGAAAAGTTTCTGGTTCTCATCAATAAACTGGGTGTCAACTGTGGCGTACAGGAACTGGCTATTGCTCAATACATTCTGCAGGAAAGGGATATTAGTCTGAAAGAGAGAGAGACAGACAATAGAATTTAGGCAATCAACTGACAGTCACAACACACAAAATTATTTAACGCCATTGCAAAACTATTTCCATGTTCCTAATATGTTCTGAGTGCAATTATGTGGTTGTTATAGTGTTTCTATAGTCATCAAGTTGTTCTGAGTGGCTTACAATGCAGTTATGTGGTTGCTAGAGTGTTGCTATATAGTTGTGCTAAGTGGCTTTAGAGTAGGGATGGGTAATTCTGGTCCCGTAGAGTTTAGTTTCATTACTAATCAAATACATCTGCTTGTAATCCAAGTAATCCTGAAGACTTTGGTTAGATTTCCAGGACAGCGGTCTCCCAGGATTTTTATTTTATTTTATCCTTTCACCATCCAACTAATCCTAAGTATGACCAATGATCATTATATTTTCCTTAACAAACACCAGCAACAAATGAACAAACAAACAGATACAATGCGAAACATTATCGTGATGCTAATGAAGAACAAAGCATCAAGATCAACTGGGGCCCATAACTGTCCACTTCATTGGCAGCGTTGTTTAGTACTCTCACAGGCCGTGGGAAGTTTGCATTGTAATCTGTATTGTCTGAAAGCACTCGGTCCTTTGCTGATGGCATCTATAAATGCATTAGCATTTCAGACAGCTGCAGTTCAGGCCATAACAGAGCTCCTGCACTGGAATAGGCCCCTAGACTGCAGCTATCAAAACAGCAGTGCACACCGCTCACTGCACCGATAAACACTGCTTTAGCGTACGCAATGGGCCATGAGACAGGAATGTGTCGTATGACAGAAAGAAACAAGTGCAAAGCAAGTACAGAAAAGAGATGGGGGTTTGTGTGTATTTTTATGTGACATACAAAAAGAGATCTTGAGAGTGTAAAGAGACTACAGGAGAGACAGAAGATGATGTCAAAGTAAAGATCTCGTGGTAAAAAGAGCAATGATGTTAGATCTGAATTCAATCCCTTTCAGAGCTGACTGTACTGACTGACAATTTGTCTCTACTATGCTGCCAGTATTCCTGCAAACACAGGGATGCCCTCTACTCACATACGTCACACATTGTGTTCTACAAGGGGATCAAAACCCAATTACCAAGCAAAACTTGAGAGAAAATAGAGGATTTCTCAAGAGGATTCCCATGGAAGCTGAGGAGTTAATGGAGGATTTAATGCAGTTTTTCCTCCTATTCCTATCCTGGTTGGATCTAATGCGATGAGCGATGAACAGTTATGAAAAGAAAAGTTCGAGAGAACACAGTTGAAGCACTAAGGAAAGATCTGAATGAGAGAGGAAATGGGAAAATTAGTTTCACTGGTACATGTATGTTACAGAAGAAAAGAGTTTGGTTGAGATAAAGAACTATTTTTATTTTTCATGTCATTCTTGCTCTAATTTGGCTGTCGTTCACTCCTGTCAGGCCCATGGGTCAAATTCAGCCTTTGCTTTTTGGCCTCATTTAACAGATCAGCTTTCACAGCGGTCTTATTCCTCTATTTCTCTCAAACTGTTTTCTGTTTAATCATGTCGATGCTTCTTGGTCTTCATTATTTTTGCTCCTTGATTTTACTCCACTACATTCTCCTGAATTCAGTTCGGTTCAACTGATTATTTCTGATCATACGATTTGTTTCAACATTACTTAGCTCGACTCATTACTCTTGACTGAATTAACTTATTCTTCCCAGTCTTTGATTCGATCATTTCGGTTTGACCCAATTCAACTAATTCACCGCAATTCAATTCTGTTCAGTTCAACTCAATTAAAAACCCTTAAAGTAATCCATATGAACTGAGCAGTAAACACTGATTTATACAGATACTGCACACAGAGCTCAGCATATATTGCAAACACTACAATGCAGCAATATTGAAAACAGTCTCATTGGTACTTGCAAAAGTATTTCTTTATTTAATGCGCACTGATCCATGTTGATATGTGAACAAGATCCCATAAAGCAAACATTAATCTTTAGAAGATTGGATTAAACCAATTGATTCATATGAATTACTTTTTGTTGGAACGTGTGCATATGTGTGCAAGTGCATGCAATGAAATTTGCAGCATATGCAACCAAGATATATTCTAATAATTAGACAGAAAACTTGAGCTCATGTTATAATCTACAGAGAATTAAGAAATTCTAGTGATGTCTCACAACTTGCTGAAGACCATTATTTCCAGCTGTCCATCTGTTCTGTGTTCAGGAACCAAAGCCAAAAACTGACTGATATTAGAGAGAAAAATAATAAACTAAGCAACATCAAAGACAGATCTGACCCCATCTTATACAAACTCTCTCTCTCTCTCTCTCTCTCTCTCTATATATATATATATATATATATATATATATATATATATATATATATATATATATATATATATATATATATTGTGTGTGTGTGCTTTTTAGATAAACAGAATATTTGTTAAGCACTTCAAACGTCCAAACAGCCCTGTGGCAAAGTGAGCCTATTTCAAACTGGCCTTTGACTGTCCGCAATCTCTTAATTTGCACAAAGAGCAACACACATGAACAAACAAACAAACAAATAAACAAATTACAGTGAATGCGCACAATTCTATGCAAAATAAAGGTCTGAGACAGTTTAATGAAAGGCCTTTTTTTGTCTGTCTAGTGGGGTGTGACAAAGCAAAGTATAGTCCTGTCAGCGTAATTGACATCTGTTCAAGAACAAACACGGTTCTTGAAAAAAAAAAGAAGCATAACCAAAACACACACACACATACTTCCCCAATGTGTGAAGCCATTAGCGCATAAATAGAGGCCTGTCAAGTAATCCATCGTTCCATCCATCCATCTGTCTCTCTATCTCTCTTTCTCTGCTAAACTGAAAAAGCGTATTAACAGACGTGGTAAGAAGACAACAGCAATCGCCAACGCCACAAACTTTCAGTGCAGAGCGAACGCTGCATTTCCGCCTGCCTGCACGTATTCGCTGTCCGTGGTGCTGAACAGAGTTTGCGTGCACGAGACAAAACAAGGAAGAGTTTGATGGTGAGTGTGACACTGCCTCCGTGATTAATTGTCTTCGCTTTTGATTCGCATGTGTTATGGCAACGGTGTGAATGCGCTGTGACTAAATGTGTGTGAGGATGGGGGAGGAACTAAATATAGAACACAAAAAACACAGACAGACTCAGATGCGTTCAGTAGGGTGGGGGTGGAGGCCCTTCTGCATAGTGTGAAAATAAATATTAGTTGACTAATATGGGCTTTTCAGTGGCTTAATGCAAAACCCAATACTGCGGCTCCAACAGTATTAGGATAATACGTCTAAATGTCTTTGCAGTACATAAAGACATCATTAGGGAGGCACCATATAGCAATGCCATATTAGTAATTAGCAGATATTAGGGTTGTTTTTATCATTATTTTTTTTATTGATTTTGGTATAATCTCATCTCTGCTTGTTCATTTCACAGTCACTGAATGCTCACTAAAAGTTAACATTTTCAATACATGTATCCAAATATCTACAAATAAAAGTTATGGATATAAGATGTCAAAACAGAGCCCACTTTGCTACACACACACACACACACACACACACACACCGATTCTCTTTATTTATGGTTGTATATTATGAACATAGCTAATAGCGAAAACTCTCCCATAAAATCAGACTAACAGCCTGAAAAATGATTATTATAAGCTGCTGTGAATCAGGGTAAGGCAAGTAAGCACAAGCCGAGCTCTGAACACAGATTTTTTATGTACTTCATCAATAATAGATTTTTGTTAATTTTTAACCATATAATCTTTTATACTGCGGCTTTAATGAAATCGCTCCAGACACAAAATATGCTGAAGTAACTCTTCCGTTCATTCAGACAGAGTTTATTGCTAATGCTGATAATATCATTTAAAATCCAACAGTTTACCTTACTTAGATGTAATTAGTTAACTTACTGGGATTTATTAAGTTACAAATAATTTTACTTGCTGCTATGAGTAAGGTCAAATCCCAATTCGATTTAATACCCCTTCCCCTACCCTACTTAATCCTTATGTTTGCATAACAATTAATGTTGATTATATACCTAGTTCACCCAAAAATAAAAGTATGCCCATTTTGGGCCAAACTATTCTATGAATGGTATGTAGCAGTTTTAATTATATTTCTACTTGAACTTGGTTAGTCATGTCACTGCTCTGGGTTGGTTGCTTGTCTTGCATGTCTAGCAAGTGATTTAAGTAAAGTAACCAAGGCAATAGTAAAACAAAATGTAAAGAAATATTAAACCCATTTACATCTGGTACCTTATTTTGACTCTCGCAAAGCAATACGTTTGTGTTGATTATATGATCAACTGTGTGAAGTTTTTTTAGGGTAGACATTTATCTGATTTTATTTAAAAATGTCTTCATTTGTGTTCAGAAAAGAAATAAAAGTCATGGTCGCGTAAACGACGGCATGAATTTCAAGTTTGGGTGAACTAATGAAATGCCAAGGCAGTGTAGGTGCAGATAACACTGAAAACTGATAATCCACATTTCCCCACTAATACTGTTTTTATTTTATTTTATCCAGGTGTCTGATGTTGACACAAGCCTGTGCATTTGTGTCTATTGGGGTTCTGACTACCACTGGAGATGAAGTATCTTCTCCGACCCTGTGTTTTCTTCATAGTTGTTGCAAATAACCTTCCTCAACCATTTGCTTATGGACTGTCGTGTGCTATGTTTAGGTTACTGCTGTATTCTCAAACCAGGTTGGTTTTGCTCTGTTTCAAAATATCTGTAATACAAGTTAAAACTGTATTGAAAATCACTACTTTTAACTTTGAGCTACCTCACTGGTCCAATCGTATGTGTCTGTTATTGTTATCATTCATTTGTAATGGATGTTTAAATCACTTAATCTGCTGGAGCAATGCTTACTTGCTTTTTAAGGCAATGGGTTTCCGTGCTTTTTAGGAAGTAAATCAGATAAGTATTCCAAGTTGCAGGAAATGTTGCAAGCTGTAAGAACTTGCGTGTAAGTGTAACACTAAATAAACATTTGCAAGTACAAATACCAAATGACTATCCTTATTTGACAGTTTTTCAAGGCACCCTTTTGCATGCTTTTTAGAGTAAGGTTAACTAATTAGATTTTACGGTGTATATAAATATTGTCGGAATAATCCACCTGCCTACTATATAGCTAATAAAAACAAGTGTAACAATGAGGACAAAGATGAGGCAGGAGTGCTGGTTTTCAGTAGTGTTACACACCACTGCGTTCTCTAATCAACTGAAGAAATGAGGTGCATCACATCCGAACACACTTCATTTCTAATAAACCTCATGCACACTAAGCACACATATGCGTACCTACACAAGCTGCTTTTCCAGTATGTTTACACGGACGCTGTATATTTATTATTAGTCTGGAGCGTTGATGTGTTGTTGACATATGTCTGTTTTTAGTGGCATGTCTGTGTAAATGTGTTTGAATTGTTGTGTGCTACTGGTTTGCGCTTCCTAAAACGTGGCCACCATTTTTAATACCATTATGCAAATAAACCAGCCGACAGATATTGTGAAATGTTTTTTAAAATGAAAAATGACACCAATGAAAGTATAAAACTCTCTCTTAAGATAATACCATTACATATTCTATCTCTCCCTCTCTCTCTCTACTCAGTGTGTGTTTGCCCTTAACTGGGTAAATTCAAGGCTGTTCATAACTCATCTATTCCAATAATAACTAATAAGACAAGACAAATATAGCAGGCAGAGATGGAGAGAGGTTCCCAGTGATGGTACAGCTAGATAAATTACACATACAGACACACACACACACACACACACACACACACACACACACTTTCCTCTCCCGGTTTCCTTCTATTTCTCAGATATACAAATATCACATATGTTTGTTTTTCATGATGGAGAATTCCATTGACTTGCTTTTTATTTATTGTTTTTTTATAACTGAGTTAATGATATTTCCTATCTTCGAAATCGAACCGTCACAGAAACGGGAATTACAAAATGACCTATTTGAGTATATTAAGCTGATTTCCTACCGGGGACGATTTTATGCAGGTGATTTTCGTGTGATTTGATTTTTTCCAGGGGCATTTAGATCTCAGCAATGTAGGCAAAACAAACACAGTATGTACGCATGCACATAAAACAGCCACGTACATTCAAACACAAAATGAGTAGCGATATTAGCATTAATATTATATCATGTCTAGTATACGTCAAGTTTGGGAGTGAAAATCTCTTATTAACATCAGGGAGCAATGCGTTTGATGTACGTCTTTATCTCCTTCCTCTCCGTATCACTCACTTCCATCCATTTCTCCATACTTAGCTCTTCCTTCTTCTCTGTCATCTCTTCCTCTATCGCTCCCTCGCTACCCCAACCATCACACTCAGCCAATACTGCTGGAGGCTGTCCATCTCTCTCTCGCTTTCTCTCTCTCTCTCTCTCTGTCTTTTAGCCCCTTCCCTCACTCTCTCTCTCCTGGTATCAGTGTGTGTAGTCAACACTCGCTCCTTAGTCGCTCACTGGCTCGCGCAAACATCAGCTGCTTGCGAAAGGGAGAAAAAAAATGAGTTGAAACCTGAGAAAATCTGAACAACAGTAGAAGCAAACGAGAGAAGTATCTAGGGGCAGTGCTAAAAATATCTAGCAGTACAAAAGATCTATCTTTTTTCCTCTCACGTTCGCTCTAATTTTTCTTTTTCTGTTCTGTTGTTCCCTGGATACCTGACCGACAGGATTAAAAATGACTTAAATTTCAATCAGCTGTGGCAGGAGAGAAAGAAAGAGGGATGAAAAAGAGAGGAGTTTGTCCTCTGAAGAGATTCAGCGGCACACAGCTGGTGAGAACGAGGGAGTGTTAGACGGAGGGAGAGAAATCAAGAGAGGGAGGGAAGAGGACCGGAGTCCGAAAGAGAGAGAAAGAGGGTCTTGTTTCGCTTTTGAGGAAGCCAGGAGTCGGATCGCCGTTTCCTGCAGGACGACTCGACTGGAAATGCTGGAAAAGCAGGTTTGTGGGGACACGATTGTGTGTGCGTATGTGTCTGTGTGTGTGTGTGTTATCTCTATGATGGATTTCAAAATGGATATTGAGCGTAAAGAGGAAAATGATAAGGAATATAAAAACAACAGAAAGGTATGATGAGACAGAGAGATGGTGCTTAATTGAAAGCTTGTCAGTCTGCATGGTGACATGCCTGATGCCATATGAGACAGCTGTTTAACTCCTCTCTCTCTATCTTTCTCTCTCTCTCTCTGTCTCTCACACACACACACACACACACACGCACACGCACATTAACTAGTAGTCACAGTCTCACACACAAAGCAGCACACACTGTCACCCGCACCCACAGATTAAAAAACACTCTGTCTGCATCTGTGATTCTCTTGACGAGCACACACACGCGCACACACACACACACACACACACACACAGGAGGTGTTTAATTTGAATGCTGCTTCTGTGCTGTCTGAGCCACGCTCAAGATGAATGACAAGCCGAAGAGGACACAAAAATAACTAGAAATGTGTGTGTGTGTGTGTGTGTGATAGAGATGGAGCAGAAAGAGAGAGAAGGTGAGAGACAAAATGACAAGAAAACACTTTGGTGACATTTCCAAGAGGGATCAATGTTTTTTGCAATCGGACGAGGTGAGAAAACATGGAAAACAGTGAGAGACAGAGATGACTAAACAAGAGGGGAGATGCAGTCTAGAGGAATTTTTTTTAGGAGTGCAAAATGGAGAGATGACATCAGGAATGGTGTCCGGGGCTGGGAGGGGGATGTCCTGTGCCCCGTGATGGGGGTATTTGGGCTGCTAGGGTCCTAATCATTTAGCCCAAGGGACAGTGGGCCCATTTAGTACTGGTCTCAGTGGCAGTCCGCAATGACATCAGAAGCATGTAATTAAATAATATCTCTCCCCACTGGAAAGACAAATCCCAAATGAGATATTGTTAATATGGCAATCATTTCTCCTCGATGGCAAGTTAAAAGCAAACGGAGCTAAGGTCTCCTGCTTCTCAGATATTTCCTCCCAAGAATGACCCCAGTAATCTGATATTCACAAATCTCAGAACGGCATGATATCATATGCATTTATATATTTATTATTTTTATAATAAGTATATAATTTGGATTTCTTTACCATTTTAACTGAATTAAATGTATATTATTTTATGCATTTAATTTCCGATTTATTTTTATTTTTTGTTTTCTTTGTTGCATTGCATTTTATTTATTGTATTGTTATGTGTCCGTATCCGTGTTCAACCAACAATTGTCTCATTTGTTAATATTTGTACCTCAGGAATTTTAGCAGAAACATCTGTGACTACAATGAACTATAACTCGTTTAACAAACAACAGTTCAATTAAGTGCCGTTAAATTGCCTTCGAGGTATCAGTTTCAGCATCTCTGTGTATCTGAGAGAATTAACAGCAACACTTGGAATTAACAGTTTGTTTTCTTCCTTCCTTCCTCTTTTTCCATACTCATCTTTCCCATTCAGTCATTCCCTTCATCCTATTTTTCTCTGCGCTTGGGACGTTGTTTTGCCGTGAGACATAAAGGACTCAGAACTGGCAGCTCACTGGAATTCTACACCGAACGACAAATGGAACAAACAACAGACAAAGCAAGTGCATGAAAACAACAATCAGAGCAATTTGGAGGAGAACGCAAACAAGGTGCACATCTGGAATAAGGAATAAACAGACTGACGTAACGAGGGAGAGCGAGATGAGGAGGTGTTGAAGGGGAAAATGAGCACATGAACATGGCAGGTGGATGAAAAGGAGCAGGAGTAGAAGGAGAGAGGAAGATAAAAAACAGCAGGATCCTGGAAAACAGAGGGAGAAAACAGCTGGAAAGAGTCAAAGGTGGAAGAATATGTTGAGAATCTTGAAATGCGATCAGTGGAAATGTGAAATTGCTGGTAGGCCCCAAGGCCAAAATGTTTCACAGCAGGACCATTTTAACAAGGGAAGAGCATATCCAAGTGCATATTCCAGATACGAGTGGAATTGAGAGTCTGACTCGAGTTAAATCCTCATGTTTGAAGTGTGCGCATGGACACAGGATAAATTCCTAAGCACACATGGACACTCCTCTGCCTTGACAAGGGATAAACACCTAATTCTGGATTAAAACGCACCTGAGCAACTTAAACACATGCAGATAAACGCCTGGAAATGAGCAGCTAATTGACCTGGGATCAACACAGACAAAAAAGGTAAATGCTCTCACTCACACAAGCACACATATCTACTGGAATGGTTGAAGACTAATGGACGAGGCAATTGACTGACCGGAGAGGAAAGATGCAGGGCAAAAAAAAAAATCTTTACCCAGCTTTTGTATGAGCAGTTCTGTTCCTCATCCTTCAGCACACACAGTGGAACATTTTATCTCTTAGAGGTTGCTCTTTCAGAACTCTGGAGACTTAATGGTGTTCTGAGTTTCATTTAAGTATTGATTTTGTCTCGAAAATAAAAATAAATGAGACTAATGGCTGGCATACAGGCTCCTTGCCTATGTAGACAGCTGCTGTCTTAAGAAACCTCCATGTTTACCATGGTCAGGTAAATTCTGGTAGGCAAATTCTAATAATGCCAACAGCGATCCACCTAATCCGGTGTGAATGAAACATTTTAAAGTTGTTCAAGCTGGTCACGTGGATTTGTTGCAGAAATTGACCTTTTTGGCCACACCTTAAAGCAGTATTCTGGAAGGATACGTACAATGCACTACTGGGGTTGGTGTTTGCATGTTGTTTTGTTACTGAACATCAACATTTCAATCATTTGCTAAGGTGAGTGCAATGGATTCTGGGATTTGGGCAAAATGGTCTACCTTAGGAGGCTGTGTAATTAAGTCAATTTTGTAAAACCGCTTTTGCATAACCATAGCAACACTAGCTCAACCAATGGCACAAGTTTGAGGCGGGGCTATCTGTTTGCCAGACCAATGGCAGACAGCAGTGTTCTGTTAGCTTTATATTTCTGTTCTGACACATCAACTATACACTTCACATTTTTAAGAGACCTCATTTGTTATTTTCTTTCCTATCCTTCTCTTCCTGTCTGAAATACATGAGGTGGGGTATTTTGAAGGAAGAACTAGATGTTGACCTTTTCTAGTCATTTAAACAGCTGTAAATTTGACGATGCCTGACTGGATACACATGAACGGGTCAGAGAACAACATTCTGCTCTAGAAATGATTATGACTACACACTAACACCTCATTCCCTCCAGTGAAAGACAGATGTTAATATGTTATTTATGGAGCTCAAAATATGTTGTGGGCCATTTATTGTTCTACCTATTTTTCATCTTTCTCCCTCACATCCTTGCATAAACACAAGCACATATCCAACAGTGGCTAATGCGGTGACACAACGAGAGAGAATGATTGTACAGTGCCATAATGACAACACATGCACACACACACGCACACACAAAAACAGCTGAAGAGCACTATAGTGTTCTCTATCCAGAGTGCATGCTTCTCTATGCATATTCATGTGCACACATGAAGGACACTTTACACTGCACTACAGCCTTTATCTCTCTGCCTCTCTCATGCTGGTATATTCTGTGTGTGTGTGTGTGTGTGTGTGTCATTAAGTGTGAGAGAGGTTGCTTTAAAAGTAGCATGCATTCTCTTTGTAACCATGCCAACATCAATACCAGCACCCCATTCTTCAAGGACCGCCCTATAAAACCTCTTCAGTACTTTTGTCTATTTATTCATGTTTATTCTCCAAGCCCTTTTCTCTGAGTTGTTGTTTCTTCATTTGAAATCTGGGTGTTTACATACTCACATTTCACAATTTCGCAGTTACTTAAGAGAATTAAGGGAATTGTATGCTACCTTAACAGTATGCTGGTGTGGGGATAGTCCGTATGGTACGACAGCAGAGAAATCCTAGCTTCTGAAACCGATTAACTTATTGGTTAAGTCAAGCATAGATTGTTTTATTTCTTAAGTCCTTAGCCAATAGTTTATTTACAGTTAAATACAGTTAATTAAATTCAGTTCAGTGTATGTAAGGCTATGTGGAGGGATTCTAAAGGCACAGACATAACATGATAGGACGCTACAGTACTTATATTAACACCATCTCATATAGTCTCACGGCAGATGAAAGTAACCAGTAAATAACTTTAATAAGTGATCTGTTACAAAGAGTGCATTAAATATACTAAAAATGGAAGATCGAAAATGTGAGATGTTCTGGAATAGACGACACTGGCTTTCGCGTGCCATGTATTTTCTTTTTACGGAGGTTGGAAAATCTGCTTAAAGGCCTACTGCGCAACACCTGTGTGAACGTTGACAAAGTAAGTGATCGGGCTCAGGATAGCTGATACAGATCAGTTAATAAAATGCTTCAAATTGGCTCAGGACCTCCCTAGTCATGGAATTAACTGACATCACAGACCTTTTAAAATAAGTTCATGCAGCAAGACTGATAGATTTTTTAATACACTGACCACCACCCAATCACCATCCCAAATGAAGGTGGTGATGAGAAAGTCACGTGAAGAACCAAAGCTCATCACAGGCAGCTTTTAAATACTGCTATATATAGAAGGTGCACAATGCCATTCACAGAAACGCTAAACACTATCATAGTAACTTAACAATATTAGATAAAATATACAACCTAGAAAAAAAACTAAATAAAAAAAACCCTGATAAGACAAAACGAAGAAAAGAAGAAAAAGAAGAAGAAACAATTATTTAAAAAAAACATCAAATTAAATGTAACACAGCAAATTCTGGGAATGTCAGTTTACAGCTATTTACTGTAAATTATATAGTACATTCTTTTTCCACTTCCAAAAATGGTATATTGCCATAAAATTATCTATAAATTACATACAAACTGTCCAATACAGTTTTTCACCATATATTGTAGGGGAACTTACTGTTTAACTTTACTGTAGCATTTTGACAGTCCTACCTAGTCAAGTGTGGGTCTAGTTTTGACTACATTGCCTGGAAAAATGCCCCCAAATGGACAGTAAAAGCTAAGAACACCTGCACTGTGTGAACCAGCCAATTGCACCAATGAGGACAACAGCTTAATAAATATAGCAAATGTCTTTATGGCATTATAAAAAATGCAAAGTTTCCACCATAACAGACAAACAAACCTGCTGGTAAAGCATACAATGCAAGATGCAGACTGACAGATATAAGTATCACATTATACAGAATATTGAGCGTATTCCAGTGCTTAAGGATCAGAGTTTACATTCTGCTGATTCACTGCACTGAGACAGTGAATTCAAATACAGAAGAACAGGAAATGAGGAGAATTATGAGACTGACCTCCTCAAAAAGACTCATACAGGATGGCAGACACAGACGGAAATATACTACAGGCAGACAAATTGGAAGGGTGGATGGAAAGATGATGGACGACTGAATAAATAGAGAAATGGACAGGCATACGAAGGCATAGTTAGACGGATAATCAGATGCCTAGAAGAATCGATGCAGGGAGACTGAGTGTGCCGTGCTCAGAGGGTCACTGCCGGGTCAGATAAATAAGACTCTACTAAAATATGAATTCATCCCGTGGAGTCAAAAAGTCTCGGCTCCAATTTACTTCAAAAATAACAAGCAAATATTACTTTATTCTTTTATTGTAAAGTTATACTAAATTATATCATATTATAAATCTAGACCAACACACTTTTCTCTGCCGTTCCACCAGCTTCTCTCTCTCTCTTTCTCTCTGTCTGCATGTTCCTTTTCAGACGCTTGATGGATCACTGCTGTCAGGCCGTCATCCGCCCCCATATCAGTGCATGTGAGTGTGCATGTGTGTTTGGGTGTAAGAAAGACACTGTGAACACCTTTCACATCTCTGCCTTTTCTCTTTACATCCTAATGACTTCATGACATTAAGTCACTTCGTCTACTGCTCACACAGTCGGAAAGAGAGAGAGAGAGAGAAAAAAAAACGGGAAATGGTGAAGATATGAGAGAGTTGATGTACAACTGTGAGATGAGAACCAGGAAGATGAAAGCCATTTGTCAAAGAGTATGTGTGTGTATGCGCGTTTGATCATGTGCATGTGTGTGTTGGAGATCATTTCCTATAAAAGCAGGAGACATCTGAGGATCATTGATTCTCTTTGTTGCACAGATAATAAATCCCCCAGTTCAATTCACAGTAAGATATTTCATTAGAGGATAGAAGTCTTTAATACCACAGATCAGATGATATGAATGATATATGTGGGGCTACACCTATCTACAGATCATCTTTTATATCCACACAAAAGCATAATGCAGACTTAAACTCATTGTGACCTATGCCACCTGTCTAAACCGTCTATCTGGCTCTCTCAGTCTTCCTCTCGCTTTTGAAACACACACACACACACACACACACACACACACACACACACACACACACACACACACACACACACACACACACACACACACACACACACACACACACACACACACACACACACACACACACACACACACACACACACACACGCACACACATTTTTTTTCCATGCTTTATAGAGACATTCCATAGGTATAATAGATATTTCTATCCACTTACCCTAACCCTGACCCACACACAAACTACTAGAATTGTTAAATTATCACAAATCATCATTCTGTATTATTTAGAAACTGTTTTCCTCTTGGGGAACGAAAAATATTCCTACAAGGGAAATGATTTTGGATGTTCAGTCTCCGTGGGGATATTTTGTCCCCATACACCTGAGCCACAAACACACACACACACACACACACACACACACACACACACACATACATATGGTTTATGGGGACTCTCCATAGACGTAATGGTAATGGTTTTTATACCATACGCATTGTCTTTTCCTTCCATCAGACCTACCGTCACAGAAATGTTTTGAAATTCAAAAAACACTGTTTAGTATGCTTTTTTTTTTTTCAAACAGGATGTGTCCTCATAAAATATTCATGTTGTAATACCCATGCCATTATACACCTATATTGTGCCCTCATGAAGCATATATTTAAGCACAATATAGCGAGCACACACAAATATTACAACGACTGCCTCAACAAACAAAAAATAACATTTGACAAATACAAAATGCTGCTATTCTTCCTAATTCAGTACTTATATGGCTATTTATAAACTCAAACAAACAAAAAAAAACTGCTTCCGCTTTTTTGGTGATATGAAATAATATTTCTAACATCTACAGTTGATTGTTTTATTATTCAGTCATCAGAGCATAGTTCCTCCCTGGCCATTACATTTACAGCGTTATTGTAAAAATGTATGCGACCTGAATTCCAGTCTTTTATAAGATAAAACAATTGTGTAATTTGAAAATTCGCAAATCTATTGTTAATCAACATTGAGCCTTTGCTGAAATAAGTAAATAAGCCACTGCTGGTGGATGCTGTAACTACTCTACATCATTCCCCCCCACTGCCATTCAATTAAAAACTAATATATAGGGCCTGATTTACTAAAAGCTTGCACCAACACTCTTTTGGTGTTAAAATAGAACTCTCAGGATTTACGATAATGAATTAGGACACAGTTCTTTTGGCCCCTGACCTTATTGAACACGCATTTGTAGGAATTTCCTTTTCAGATGCTTAATTTATTGAGCCTTAAAATGAATCTGCAATGTGGTTTACTAATGTTTCGCCTGGCAAATGGCTGGTATTTGTGCTGCTCTTGTGAAGTGAAGATTGTGAAGTGATCTGGCTGTGTCTGTGCTCTGTAATGTGAGAATTTTCAGTAAGTCACATGCAGAATTTTCCCCTCCTAGCACTTTTATGGAATTGCACTCTAATGCTAATTTGCCTTGTTTAGTAAACCTGGGCCAGCATCTACAAAAAATTTAATCTTACCACTAAGAGTTCTTCTAAATAGCAGTAAAACTAAATTTTGCTAAGAAAAACCTAACTTAAAACCTATTCACATCTACTTTTAATAAGTATTAAGCTAAGAGTAGGGGTGGGGTTGATATATATATATATATATATATATATATATATATATATATATATATATATATATATATATATATATTTAGGTAATTGTCAGCCTGTATGCTTCTTTTAAAACAAAACAAAACACATTAAATTAACAGAGTAGAATAGTAAGACATGCAAAAAATAAATAGAATAAAAATAAAAGAAAAGCAAATTGGTTGCAAGAACAAAAATTTGGGGTTGGGATAAAGGTGATACCTTTTTAGGTGTTTTTACCTTTTCAGTTTAGGTGATAATTTTCTAAACTGATTATCGTCAAATGTTTCTAAAAATGTTTATATTCCGAGGCAGATTGCAGGAGACAAACGTTTTAGGATATTTGTGAACTGGTCTTAGTGACTTCGGAGTCCTCTTCACTACTAATGTTTAGGAGATAGTTCTAGTGCTAAAATGCTTTTTGAATTACTCTTAGAGTAAATTTAGGACTGACACAGCCACTATTTTTAAGATTTTCTCATAAATCAACAAGTTAGGAGCTTCTTTTAGCCTCAAGATGTTGTTTCGTGAATAAGGGCCCAGGCCCCTAGCATAAAAGCAGGCAATGGGCTGATAGTTAATGGTTTTAGCAAGTCGGCCTAGTCATGATGTCACTTCCTGCAGGTCCAGAGTGATTAGTCACTTTCCGGCTCAGGTGCACAAAACACATACTTCTTTCACTAGGTAAACGGCAGTCCTTGAATGCTAACGGCTAGCTCTCTCTGGGTATTATAGACTTTCTTGGCTCTAAAATGCACTTAGCTTCTCTATCGCTCATCACTTTTATGAGATTGTGCCTGCTCTAAATTCTGACCACTCTTGTTGACAATAAATTGTGTTCTAGAGGGAAGCCTTTCTACGGGCAGCACCCTGCACTATACTCCTCTTCCCATCACCACATCCTACTTGTACTGCTTATACCTGTCTTAATACAAGGAAATTATCATCCGCCTAGATACTACAAGTCAGTGAAATCATAAAATAAACCGCACCAAAATGCTACTAGAGTTACGGTGGAAATTAAAATGTGGTTGTCATTGTTGTTTACTAAAAGGCTTGCAAAAGCATAAACATGTTATGGATATTTTTGTCACCTCTGGCCTGTTCATCAGTGGTGCTTTATAGTGCACTATCCTTTAAATACATTCTACAACTACTGTACATGTATTATGAAAAGCAATACACAATAAATTGAACTGACGATAAATTAAAGCTGCGTAATGTATGCGTACATGTAAATGTAAAGTGCTCAAAATGATTAGACCAAACAAACTCAATATATACCCTATGAAATAATAACAATTTTTGGATAAAAAGATTTGGATGACAGTGACTACAATAAAAAATAACATGTAAAGCTGGTTTGATGACAGGTCTCTGAGCACTGTGTTTATGGTGTCAATGCTGCCCTGGAGAAAAAAAAAAGAAAACCTTCCTGGAATGAGAAAAAATAAACTTGCTGTGCAACTTGAGCACCAAGAAGTCGGTAAAACTAAGCCAGGATGCTAATGATTCTTACCCAGTCAATGCTGCTTCAATTAGTCTTTCAGCAACTGCGTGTGTGTTTGTGTGCGTGACAACTCTCTTCAGAGTCTTGTGCGCTACAGAACGTAATTGATGTGATAATCATTAGCAAACGGTCATCCGCTTTGTGGCCACTGAAGCTGTGGAGGCACTGGCAACAGCAGCAAAACTCTGCATCTGATTTAATACGAGGCAGCGAGGGATACGGGGAGAAAGGAGAGGTGCACTGAGGACAGAACGTGTTGGCGAAAGAGGGCTGAGGGAGTTGCTAAGTGCAGAGAGATGTTCAGCATGAGACAAACACACACGCGCACACACACACACACACACACACATAATGGACAGGGTTATTACGTTCTAAAGCCAGGCACTCGCAGTAGTTTTTCATTCAGTCTGAATCATGAATAACATTACGGATTACAAAAGGATTACCAGAATTTCTATTCTATTCTAATCTAATCTACGCCCCACCAACACACACATGCACGCACACCCAATAGCTCTAGAAGATAAAATTAGACCAAGACGAGCGCCGGCATGTCCTGAACTCATATGAGTAAAGGACACAGAGGGCGGAGGATGAAAAAAGAGGGAGAGAGGACGGTAGGAGGAAGAGGCCTGATAATATTGAGGAAGGGCTGCTATCTATCCCGGGCGGCCGGATCGATGGAGGAAAGAGACAAGATCTATTTCGGCTGGTCTGTTCTCAGGTGGCTAAAGATGGTGAGAATGGGGGATGGAGAGCAGGGAGGGATACTTAACTAATGTTGCATCGCTTCTCAAGTTACCTCAAGGGCAGATGGGGAAGAGTGGACACAGGTGATAAGGAGAACCCTGGGTAATAGAAGGAAACTGAGGGGCGTGGAAAAGAAATAGGTAGGGAGAGGAGAAAGAAGGTCACAGGAGGTCGGAGGAAGACCACAAGAGAAGAGAAAGAGACGGATAAAGTTGATACTTTTGCATAGCAATAGAGTTTTTCCGCTCAATCTCCCACAGACTTCTGGGAATGCATAGTTACGAGACATTAAAAGTCATGTTAAAACTTGCACTCGTTTGCACTTTCCTCTTCCTCCACAAACACATAACAAATGTATTTCCTAGTGCATATCCCAGTTATTAATCAACGAGCATTGACATCCCCCATATGTCTTCAATAAATTTCCACCGCTTAAAGGGAAAGTTTTACCAAAAAGTATATCGTCGTTCCCATGTCGTTCCACACCTGTATGACTTTCTTTATTCCTTGTTAAAAAAAAAACTAAACAAAACAAATTTTTTAAGAACATTGAACCCCACTGATTTTCATTGTATGTAAAATAAACACTGTTCTTTTATATTCCACAAAACAAAGCAAGTTTTGCGGGTCTAAAATGACATGAGAGTGAGAACGATAATAGAATTTCCAGTTACACATGACTTATACCTTTAAAACACTTACCATGGTAACCATACTTGCTGCCAAATAGCGTAGTTAGTTATTGTTGACAACCCTAACGCTGTAAGAAGAATCTTAATGGTCTCTTTAAGAATCTTTTAGGCTAGGTTGTCCAATCAATACAGTAATCAATTTAATCATGAGGTTTAATCGGCCACTTTTTTTGTGAATGTTGAAGATCCCTCCCCATTTCTGCACTTTCAAATGCAAATTCACAGAGGACTCACCTAATTTTGTTATATAATCTCAAAATAAGAATCTGCCACCATTTAATGAGTAATGTGCTGAAAAACATGCTTAATTGAGTAAAGTCTGATTGTTTCCTGGTTATATTTATCTGCATTTTTCAGTGTAATGACTTTGCAGAAATTGTTATCTTGTCGGTTTGAAATTTGCATAATTAGTGCTGTACTGTTAATAATATTGAAGAAGGGTGTGCAAGCACAAACTCTACTAATGAGGTGTATTCACGGAGTATGTGAAGTACTGCATAGACACAAAGAGTTGGGAATGGTTATTTAAAGATCACTGTTATAGATGTGAGTCTGACGTGAGCAGTTACTTTGAAGATGCGGCTTGCTGGTCTAATTAAACTAAAGTCAGTTTATTGAAAAAGTTAGCTGCTAAAAATAAGATAAGGGCAATTACTTGAAAAAATATGCATCCTTGTGAAACATTTGCGTAAAACATATAAATATACAAAAAATGTATAATATTAAACGTAGAGTACAAACGATTATATGACACAAGTAATGATCAACAACATTTAACAAACTATTCTACAAAAAAAAAAATAATAAAAAAATAATAAAAAAACTAAATGTAGTGCTGGGGCTCAGTATAGTGAATCTTTATTTTCTTCTCCTTTATGTTTAGATTGTCAGCATTTCTTTACTAAGGTGTTTCAACATGATTTGCCTTTAATACAGTCCCCAACCTTCTTAGAAAAAATGTATACAACTTGTGAATGGCCTCCAGTGGAATGTCATCTGCCAGTTGCTTAGAAATATTGGAGGAAGACATTCTTACTCTTCTCTTTAAAGCTGCCCAGAGCGGTTTTGATAATATTTGAGTCAGGTGATTGAGGTGGCAGCTGAGCTCCAACTGTCTAATTTTAATGGTTACGACTATATATTTTTTTGACATCTTAGCATTGGTGTCTGCAATTAAAGTTTTAGCAGTTACAGCTCTTGTTTTCGTTGTTGGCTTTGTGAAATTGTCTGTGGTTGGTTTTTGTGGAAACAGGGTCTTTAAGATGAATATTGCAGGCTTGCTGTCACTTTGCTGCGGTAGTTCTGTGCTGTTTGGACACACTTTTTCTTGTGTTAGACAGTCACTATCATTCACTTTCAGGTTTTGAACACTTTTCTTCTTTGCAGATGAAGTCATGCTGCATTTTGTGTACTACTACATAATCATAAAGGCTGTTGTTCTTCAAACACCAAACGACTGGGCTGTTAAGATTAAAACACTCCTGCTAAATGGGATTTGTTTTTTTTTGGAAGTATGAAAAGTCACTTCACAGACCATTTGTATTATTTACTTCTAAACACAACTTACACTACACTGATATACAAACTAGGGAACACAGGTAACTTGAAGATAAACACTAAACTGGTCAATGAATGAAAGAGAGAAATATTTAAATAATTCACTAGAATGAGTTTTTCAATAATATGACCAAACCATTACAGTAAATATGTTTTAAACCACATATACTGCATATATACTAGAGACAGAAGGGACAGTTTAAGTATGTAGAGCTTACGAAATACAATGTTGCATTCAAACCAGCAGCTACTGTTAATTGTGCCTTGTTGGAAAAGCTACATTGTCTTAACTGCCACACAAATGAAAAATGCATTTGAGTTAATAGTGGCACTATTTTTAGTAAGCTTTTTCTCAACACTGGCCATGAGGAAGACAGAATGTTTGATTTGTAAGTCCTCTCGTCTGAGCTGTGGTCCAAATTCTCAGTATACAAGCAGGAATGGAACATTTCTTGCTGATTCTGATCGCTGTTTTCCTTGACTTGTACCTGCATGATTACACGCACTTAGTGTTAAGTGACACAGTTAAAGAGCATTTGCTGAATGCGCTAATGTAGGACAAAAGTATGATGTGCACACTCAAAGAACTTAATACCTCTTCAGCCATCCCTGGGTTGAAACCCATATTTTACAATGACAACCTAGTGCAAGGGACAAATTGGCGCAAGAGATCAAATTACAGATATTATAGATTTTTCAGTCGCAAACCTGTAATTAGCATTTTTATGTGATGTGAGGATTCTTTCGTTCCTTTTATCCTTCTCTCTTCCTGTGTGTTTACGCACCAGTTCATTTGTTCAAGCATGTACTCTGCACAAACTGACAATGTTTGCGTTCTGAATTTATTTGTACTGATTGTTATAATATATTTGACTTTTTCTTTACCTGCTTCTGCATTATTAAAAATACATTTCGATGGAGTTTGTCCATCGGTGCTTTTCAGTGAGATGAATAGAGTTGAAGTGAAGTAAACAGCTCTTCTTCCAAAGAAAACTGCCACGCAGCATGATTTGACTGTGCATTTACAAGTTTCCACATCCAAAAAGCACTAAAATAATTGTTATATGGCCTTTCCTTGCTTTTAGGAGGTTCGTAGATTGTGCAGTTTCCACCAACAGTGTTTGAGAGTGGGGTTATGGCATTGGTTTTGTCGTAATTTTACATGCAGTTATGCACAGGGTGCCCAAGCGTAGAAATTCCTGTGGAGAGCAACTGCATGAGCTCATTCAGAGTTAAAGAAACCACACACATCAGCACTACAAAGCTGACACTTCAAACCTAATGACTGATGTCTTTCTCTTTCTGCTTTTTCTAGGTCTGTGGATTACTCCCCTATCTACCATGCAAGACTCCCCACCCCTTCAGCCATTCAGAAAACCACATCCGTCCCACATTTTATGCCATCCTCACAGGAACGCACACTCCCCCTCACTGCCCTCTCATCCATCCATCCATCTGAAACAAAATATCCTCAAACCCTCTGAATTTCGTCAGCCCTCTCCTCCGCTGTGGCCAAAGTTCACCAGCAGATACTCACCCCCAGACACATCCTCACCAACACTACCACTGCAATTACTGCACTGGCTGGCACTGGTCACTTGTGCCTGTTTGCTACCCGCTCTTTTCTGTCAGATTCCAGGAGCCGTAGCCGGCGAGACGTGGGGTGTAGTGTCTGCTTGCCCTTTCCATTGCGTCTGCAGGAATCTCTCAGAATCTCTAAGCACACTTTGTGCTGACAAAGGTCTTCTTTTTGTCCCGCCAAACATTGACCGCCGAACTGTTGAGCTTCGCCTTGCTGATAACTTCATTCGAGAGGTGGGAGGAGCTGACTTTGCCAACATGACAGGATTGGTTGATTTGACACTATCCCGGAATACCATCAGTCAGATCCGGCCACTGGCATTTGCAGATCTAGAAAGTCTTCGTTCATTGCACTTAGATGGCAACCGACTCTCTGAGCTGGGTCCACGAGACTTAGTGGGCATGATAAACCTGCAGCATCTCATTCTCAACAACAACCAACTCATCAATATCTCCTCTGAGGCCTTTGATGATTTTTTACTCACACTAGAGGATTTGGACTTATCATATAACAATCTGCGCAAAGCTCCCTGGGATGCCATTCAGAGTATGGCCAGTCTGCACACTTTGAACCTAGATCACAATCTCATTGACCAGATTTCTGAGGGGTCTTTTAGCGAGCTCTACAAACTAGCCCGACTGGACATGACTTCCAATCGCCTACAGACTTTACCACCTGATCCACTTTTTGCTCGCTCCCAGACGGGGGTCATCAGCCCTACACCTTACAATGCCATAATCAACTTAAATTTTGGAGGTAACCCATTACACTGCAACTGTGAACTGCTTTGGTTGAGGAGGCTGATCCGCAGTGATGATATGGAAACGTGTGCTACACCCCTTCATTTAGCAGGACGTTATTTCTGGTCTATACCTGAGGAGGAATTTGCATGTGAACCTCCGCTTATTACCCGACATACACACAAACTCTGGGTTTTGGAAGGTCAAAGGGCAACGCTCAAATGTCGTGCTATTGGTGATCCAGAGCCAGTGGTGCACTGGGTCTCACCAGATGACCGCATCATTGGCAATTCCAGTCGTACCACATCTTTCCGAAATGGCACTCTTGAGCTACATGTGACTATTGCCCGAGATGATGGTACGTACACTTGCATTGCTATCAACGCTGCAGGTGAAGCCACCTCACTTGTTGACCTGAAAGTTATTCCCCTCCCTCATCGTGGAAATGGAACGGTATTGTTAGCACGTGACCCGGGATCATCGGACATCACCAGAGGGAAGACTTCCAGTGGGCAAAGCCCTGGACTGGACAGTAACGGGGACCCTCAGGAGGGACGGGAGGAGGGTCAGGCAGAGAGTGAGGATGTGGTCAGTGAAGGAGTAGAGGAGCAGATGGTGGGAGTACAAGGAGTGACCTCAACCTCAGCACAAGTGCGATGGGATAAGGGTCGAATGATGGGAGCCAGCCTGGTGTGGATGTATCAAATACAGTATAACTGTACTGCTGATGAGACTCTAATTTACAGGTAAGAGTGTAAACATTGAAACCATGACATCAGCTTTCAGTGTTAAAATCAAATGCACATTTTGTATTTACAAAGTGATTTCAGTGATCTCAGTGATTTCAACAACTCAAGTAATCCATACATTATAGTATGTGTAATAAAATGGATGGGCACAGGGAAAAGTATTAAACAAAGGAAGGTGCAAAAAGGCATGAAAAGCCAAGACACCAGCTGAAATCTATCAGTAACAAGAAAGCAATCTTGCCCCTAGTCAGTGGAAATAAATATTAGCTGGTTCAATACCAACACCTACAGTACCAGGATGAAGATGTAACAAAAGTGTAAATTTCAGCAAGATAATAATCCCCAAAACAGGAAAGGAAACTCTCAATTGGTTTTAGAAAAAAAGAAAATAATGCCAATCATGCAATTTCAATCCAAAAAAACTAAAGATCAGAGCTCATAGAAGAGGCCCACAGAACCTGTAGAAGAATGGGTCAAAATCACACCTGATCCGCGATTCTAACATATAACTTAATTATGGGTTACATAAGTGAGGCTGAGCAAAAAAAAAATTGCTAGTGATAAGTGATATTCTCTGTTGAAATCTTCGGACATATTTGCAAACACTGTAACACTGTTTTATGTACAGTGTGCATCTTCATTTGCTTGCAAACAAGGTTTCAGAACGTCAGCAGCACCACATGTGTCGTGGTACTCATGTGAACACACGACAAAGGCTGACATAGAAGAGAAGAAAATGTTAAATCAAGTAATTACTTTTGTTTCAATTTCACACAAAAAAGTATTCTCGTAGATACAAAAAATTAGGTTGAACCTTATGTCACATGAACTATTTTGGCTGATGTGCTGATTTCATTAAAAATATCTTCAATTGTGTTCCAAACACGAAGAAAGTTCTTACGGGTTTAGAACTACATGAGTGTGAGTAATTAATGACAGAATTAGAATTTTAGCGTTGACTATATAATCCTTTAACCCCAATAAAGCAAAATATGTCCATTAACTAATTAATTTACATGTTTTAGTTAACAATTCATAAAGCAACTTGCAATAACATCTAGTTAGTGAAAATGAACGTCTTAAGACATGAACTCCAAGTCTTCAAGTACAAGAAAAACTGTGAAAATCTGTGCGAGTGCTGTCTAGTGTTTTATCGGGTCACTGAGTATGAGTCACCACAGATGAATTGTGTCACTGAGTTTAGTGAACCATTTTTGGGGGAAATTAACCAGACTAGCATATGTTGACTAAACCTAGGTTTCAAGAATACTTCACTGAAAGTGACATTAAAGTGATGGATTGGAATTTCAATAGGGCTCAAACAACAGGCTTTTAAATATGATCTACTGTCATATTACAAGCTAATTGTTCAGAAATCCACTTATGTGCATTCAGAGCCAGCTTATATAACCCATTTAATATGACATTTAACAGCATTGCAATAATGAATATGCCATGCTCTGATTCTTGTCAGCATGAATCGTGATAATAATGAGCTTCATGTTGAACCTGAGGCAAAGGCATTCCTACTGCTTTCTCATGTTATCAGTGTCTGTGGCTCCAGCAGCAGCTTCAGCCTAGTCCTTGTAAGACATTTTCGGAGCATGTTCGATACATCTCGCACTTCTCTGAGACATTATCTATGGCAAATGGCATACGCCCTCTTGCTGTCTGTCCTTCATTAGGGGCCAAGAGGGAGCGAATGTGTGTATGTGGTGTGGGAGAATTACAAGCTTCTGACACCACAGACATTGAATCTGACAGGGGGCTGGCAGAGAGAGACAGACAGAAAGAGGGAATGGGAAATAAAGAAGAGGGGTGGGACAGAGATAGAGATAGAGAGTTTGACAGAGGGCTCAAGGGATAGAATAATGAAGTCTTTAAATGAGCTTAAACTGCAGTGCCAATAAGTATGTCACAACCTATCTTGCTGACGGCCACCACAACAACAGGAAAAGGAGCAGAGAGTGAAAAATCGAGAATGAGAGAGATTACAGGTAAAGGAAAAGCTTTTATCTCGGCACTGGTTTGGTGCCTGGATGTAAAGCTTTTTCTCCAAGAACAAGAAACAGCAGAAAAGGTGTCTCGGTGGATACAAAGAGGAGAGGAAATGCAAAAAAAAGAGATAGATCCTGCAGGAAGCAAGAGAGAAAAAGACTGACATTAACTGGGTGAGGATGGGAGGAAAGAGTGTGACAAGAAAAAGCAGGGTTGAGTTTAGAGAATAAAAGCAGTCTGTTTATGAAGATTAAGTTAGTGGAGACAAAAGATGAAAGTCTTTTCTGTCTCCTTCCCTTTCGCTCAGGCTCCATCCTTTCTCTCCCTCTCTCTCTCTATTATTAGAGTGTTCTAATAATTGCCTGTTTCTGTGTCACCAGTTTCACAAAACATTTGCCTGTCAGTTTTTACTGCAGAATGGATGTGTATGTGTGTGTGTGTGTGTTGGCGTATGACAAGGCAAAATCTGAATTTGTGCAGTTCTTACAAATTCAGACACACAAATTAAAAGCACTAGAAGAAAAGGTCAAAGTCACTCTTCTGAGACATTACGAGTGCTGACAATTCAGAAGAAAATTTTATTGCTCAATGGCTGTTTTACTATGTAGCTTAGGAGACTCAATCATGCTTTCAATTTTTTTGTATCGACTGGGGAGAAAAAATAGAAAATTTTTGACATATAGTACAGTATGATTACCAACAAATGAACCTTTCATAATCCATAACTTTAAATACAAAATGTTGTCATTTCACTTAAAAAAAGTGGTTTGTTATGTTGTAAGTGAACAAAAACACTTGGGAAAGTAATTGATTGCTTGCCAGTACGTTAGATTGGTTTTAAAGTGACAGCAGCCGAAAAGCCTGTGGCTCTCTGGCATTTAATTTTTATTTAAAAACAATAGAAATCAACAGAATCATTTACTGCTGTTTTTGTGTATCGGTTTTAATTTTCATAAATTCAGATAAATTCGGCGACTCATTGAGTCAAAGATTTGGTCACAACGGGTAACAGAATCAAACGAAAAAAGTAATTAAAACAAATGTTTGAACAATGATGTACACAACTGTTCAAAGGTTTGAGGCTTGTAAGATTATTTTTATGTTTTTTAAAAAGCACCAACACCTTTTTTCAGGATTTTTTTGATGAACAGAAAATTATAATTAAAAATGATAAAAAAAAAAATTATTTAATTGAAATATCTTATCTTACATTGTCTTTAACCTTTGATCAGTTTAAAGTGTACTTGACAATAAATAAATAAATAAAAACGTAAAACACTTTCAAAGTAGATGACAACAAATAAACTTTTTATAACAATTTTATATTCTGTTTGTAATTTTGGAGGTTGTCAGTACAACTCATTCTTTTTAATAATATAGACCAGACTGGCCAAGTAAATATTCAAAAATGTACCTTCTGCATTCGAAAAATGAAAGAAAGTCAAACAGGTCTGTAACAACATAAAGGTGAATAAATGATGACAGAAAAAATACATTTTGGGGGTACTATGTGCTATGTTTTAAATATAGACATCATAGCTCAGATAATTTGGTTTTATGGGAATTCTATGAGAAATATTTGAGTTCATACTGAAGTCTCTGACTTCTTGGTTGAGCTCAGTTGAGTGTCAGTATCAGACTAGTATCAGGTTTTACACAAAAAGGACAAAAATAGAGAAAAAGAAACAACACAGGCACGCATAAACACACTAAAAGACTGCTGAAGGTCACATCCACTTCTGAAGGAACACAAGCCAATACTGATCTGCCGTGTCAATATGTGGATCTAGCTTGCAACGCAGTTAGCATTGATTTGTCACCCGGAGACAGACACCTGTCACTTTCCTGCCAAGTGCACTTGTCTTTCTTTATCCCTTTTCCACTGGATCTAATTAGTTGTCATGGTATCTTTTTTTTACCCTTTTTTTTACATTTGTGGATCCATTTTCACAAATAGTACAAATTCAACCGACGTGTCAAATTAATCCACCAATGCTATCATTATAGCTCTGTAATTCACGCACCTACTCATCTGGATAAAAAGGAATCCACCTACAGACACACTATATCTAGTGCACCTACGTGTTTTCCATGGTAATGCCTGTTTTAGCTTCATGTACTGGTAGAGATGTTTACCTACTAGCGTATGGTCAGTAACTTCTAAAATATGTCAGCTCCAATATACTGCCTTGGATACAGCTACTGAGACATTGTTTCATGTTTATTTTAATAGTATATCTCTTCCTGTGCCTGAAAAACAACACAACAAGGGCATGCAGAGCTACACAGAGTCTGGAAATACAAAGCTAGAAGAGGGCAGACGAAATGACCTTGAGCTGTAACTCATAATTTACAGCACAGCCGGGCTTAATAGATTCCGACCCCAATGACAGAGCAGTTCAGGCAGACAGAGTGTTTTTTTGTGTGTGTGTGTGTGTGTGTGTGTGTGTGTGTTCGACAGAGAGAGGAAGAGTGGGAGAGAGCCTTTTTTAAACCTTATTGATTTAATAAACAAATTACGCCTGTGAAATGTTAGATTCTCCAGTCTTAAAACAAGAACAAATCTGAGGCTAGAGTGACTTTTTTTCCAACTTTAAATACTTCTATCATACTGTACTGTATATCCCATATAGCTCCCATAGATGGGGGTATGTTTTGTAAACCTGTTTGAAAATGATTAACATTATATTCATTTAGATATCATTTAATATAATTTTATAATTTCAACATTCACACAATGTCATAAAATGTCTTAGCTTTATAATTAATACGCTTCTCAAATAACATAACTGACCGATTTTTTAAATAAGCAATAAATAGCCAAATAATAAGAAAGTATGTACTGAACAGACAAATTGAACAAAAGATAAGAACAAAAATATTCTTTGAAAACATTCTGGGAAAAAACTGAACAATTAAGGCAGTAAAAATGCACACCGCCAAATCATGTGTTTGTAGCCAATTAATATTCCATGTGCACCACTTAAGGTGTCTTTTCATTTTTAGCAGAGACATAATTAAACCCATCAGGACCAGTGGACGGCAGGCATTAGCTGATGCTTTTCTTTCATGAGAGAAAGATAAAGAAAAAAAAATGTCTGTGTGTGGGAGGATAAGGGGGTTTTAATAATGTGACTGAAGCAGCATTGTAATGTGTCGAGGTCTTGATCTGAGCCCGTAATTATATGTAAATATTAGAGATATTGTTTGGGAAGGCCTTAATTTGGCTGGTGGTGTGCCAGAATAGCCCAGTACGTTTCCATTACATTAGTTAGTGTAGGCTTTGTGCTACTTAACAAGAGAATAAAGGAACACTAGTCTAGGCAAAGTGCTGTTTCGTTGTGATGGAATGGAAAATGGTAATTGCTACAGGTTACTAACCGTGACGCTTTCTTTCTTTCTTTCTTTCTTTCTCTCCCTCCCCTCCTCCACTTTCAGGATTCTGCCCCTACGAGTGACAGTTTTCTACTGAAAACCTGGTCTCTGGCTCAGACTACAATTTGTGCGTGTTAGCCATTTTTGATGACACAGTTACTTCCATGGCCGCCACAAAGGTCCTTGGTTGCACCCAGTTTAGCACCAAGGACAATTACCCAGACTGCCGTTCACTGCAAGCCCACTTCCTTGGTGGGACTCTTACAATTCTGGTTGGTGGAGTTGTTGTGGTAACGCTGTTGGTGTTTACCGTGGCACTGATGGTACGTCACCGTGTGTGCAGCAACCATGACAATCATCATGAAATAGGTGAAGAGGTGGGCTGCTCAAGACCAGATTCTCCTCCTCTTCCTGCCAAGGGAGCCGATGTCTTTTCTCAGAGTAATGGAAATGGGAACGTGATGATGGTGGTGCTTCCCAACGGACTTGTTCAAAAACGAAAAGTAGCAGAGGGAGGGATGGGGTCACCGCCTAAACCAACTTCAAAAGTGAAACCAAAAACCCTCCCAAAGCCCAAGGTAAATCTGGAACAGTTCAGGGCAGGACTTGAAGTCGAGATGGGTTCTGTCAGACCTCTTCCTCCGTACATGCTGGAAAAAGAGCAAATGTCTTTGTATTATACCCCCAGTAATCATTCCCCCTCCACACTGCCACGTCCATCACGGCAATTAGGAACGAAACCGCTCAAACTGCGTCCTACCAATGCGGACACAAGTAAACGGGCCAGTTTAAGCTTGGCTCCGCCCCCTACGTACAGCCGTGACAGGCGGTTCAGCACAGGAGGGGGCGTTCTAGTCCGTCGGGGAGGACCAGAGAGCCAGTGGAATTCCTCACTGGCCTATCAGAGCCCTGTGTTGTCCCGTGAGGGTCCTCCTCACTGCGCCCTGCGCTACAAGAGAAGCTCATCGTTCGATATGGGTGAAATCGCCACAACAGCCTGCTACAGTTATGCCAAGAGACTTAGCGTAATCTGGACCAAACGGAGCCAGTCGTTACACGGCATGCTTGTCCAGTGCACTTCAGCAACGAGCACCTCAACCACCAGCAGCGGCAGCGACGATTTCCATATGCAGCACGCACGAGGATACATCCGTGCCTATAATGCCACCAACTCAAATTCCAACCCTCCGAAAGCAGAGGTTGCAACAAATTCTAAGAACCAGTGGCTGAAGGATAAAGAAAAGGACAAAGAAAAGGCAGAAGAACTTGAGGAGAGTGTGGTGTAGGAAAAGAGAAAACAGATGAGACACGCAAGTAGATAAATGAAGAGACCAAAAGATGGATGCGGAAAGGATAAACCAGGTTAAAGGAGAGCTGAAAATTCGGTAAAGTTGCTGTATAAGCGGTGCTGCACTGTAGGGGGTAAAAAAAAGAAAATCAACAAAAGCTGGTTTGGTGGTCTTAGCTGCTGGTTTAGCATTGGTGATCTGGTTTGTTGGTTTTAGAGGGGTTTGTGGTACTTGCCCGCTGGGAATCCTGTGACACCAGCAAAACCAGCTAAAGGCCAGCTTGACCAGGCTGAGAGACCAGTTAAGCCAGAAAAGTCATAGGGTGGTTTTAGACCAGAAGGAAAATTGCTGAAGATCTCATAATATTGTTGAAAAAAGCAGCAAGGGAAAAGATTATATCAAGACTCCTAAAAAACACACAAACAGTCTGGTTTGTCAGTGAATTTTGGAGAAACACAAACTATATTTCTTTTTACAAGGCCGTCAATGTGGAAAAAAAAAAAAAAAAACATGACTAAATATAAGCAGGCCCTCATAAACAGTGATTTCTAACTCACGTGGACCTTGGGGAAATATAATGGTTCATTTTCCTGTGGCCACGTGCATTACAGGGACAAGGCCAGCAAGTGGACATGCCGACTCATGCACAATCGATTGGAGGGGATCAATTGATAACTGCAACAATGGTATTCCAGTAAATGTGGAATGTAGAGGCTGCAAACTGCAAGGAAAGTGAAAGTGTACAAAATGAACAACGGTGGCATGATATGGAACACTTTTAAGGCATACTGTAACTGACATGGGCATTGACTGACAATTGATATTTTGTGCGTGAGCCTGTATGTGTGTATGTGTTTGTAAGTGTGTAGGTGAGCGGATGGATTAATGCACAAAAAAATATCAAAAGTAATTTTATGACACCACTGGATCTACTGTATCATGTGACAACCACTATCAGTAAAGGAATGTGTTCTGTGACTATTATGTTGGCGGCAAGGATGCTGGACTATTACAGGAGAAAAAAATGCCATTTCAAAACCACAGAATCAATGAATAAATACTGTTTTAAAATATGTTTTGTTTGGAGAAATGGATGATAAGGACAATAATGAGCTGTTCTGCCAGAACTTTCTTTTTGTTTTTCATGAAATATACTAGCAGTGAAAAACAAAAGTTTTTTTTTTGTTGGAGTAAACTCAATGTCAATGTCATTAAGTGTTAAAATGATTTTTTTACTGAGTATAGAAATGAAGATTAAAATAAGTGAAGCACTGATATTAATACCAATTTTAACATCTGTTTATTACTGTATCTTATTTTGCCAAAGCAGCCACTATTACCTTGACTTTATATCCTATCCTTAAAGGACTACTTCAGAGTTACAAGTTAAACTTAACTGACCACATTTATGGCATTATGTTGATTACCCCAAAATTAATTTGAACTGTAAATGCTATACTACTCACTTTTGCAACAGTAAACAATATGTGTGCGCAAACGTGATTTCAGTGTGGAAATGTTAGGTCAGTTTTTCTCAGCAAAAAAGTGCACTAAATTGATCAAAAGTGTCAGTCACAAAAAAATAGTTTTTAAACATATGCAGTTTTCATCAGTTCATCAGCATTTGAAAATACCAAAATGTGAACATTTGAATCAAATAAATGCAGCCTTGTTGAGCACAACATACTTCTTTCAAGAAGAAAAATCTCACCACCTCCAATGTTGTGAAAACTAACATACATTCAATTTTGCTCCCTTCTCACCATAAACCTCAAAACTGTATTTTATGGTAATCGGAATTATGCCTCAAATGCTGTCGACTGAGCTTACCTTGAATGAAACCCAGATACTTAATTAAAAAGTAAAAAAGGGACACTGTATAGCACTGTTACGCAGGTAAGATGAAAAGTTACACAAGTTTTTACCCTTCTTTTGTTGCCATAAAAAGAGAGCAGAAGACTTGATTGCTAAATTACTCTCCCTCTTTTCCATTGTCGTGTCCTGTCTATCTGCAGTTTGAGATAGTTGCTGAGGAAGGGCAGTGTGTGAGGCTGAGATAAAGACAGGGAAAGAGACGGATTGAGGGAAAGAGATAGGAGGGACACTGTCTGCAAGAGTGCTGATGCGGGACACAGAGAGAGGAAGAGCTAAAGTGAACGAGCACAATGGATGGAGCTGGAGAAAAAGAGAGAGGGCATTGTGTCTGTAATGTGCGCGTTAGCTGTATTTTTGTCATGTAAGTACTTTGCTAGAATTTATCTCATTGCCAATAAAGCCCATTAAAGAAAGGCTTAGGTGAAATGAGGGGGAGCAGATGAGTTGAGCTGCATGCGAGCGCGCGCGTGTGTGTGTGTGTGTGTGTGTGTGTGTGTGTGCATGGATGGATGGATGATTGCACAGTCGCTGTGTACATCTCTGCCTTCTGTATTTACCCACAGCAACAGACAGGCTTACAGCAGGTTCTGGGAACACAGACACAATAGGCAGTTATATTTGGCCAAACCAACCCAGGACTTCTGAATAATGGAGAGGAATCTGCATCATTAATGTCTATTTCACGAGTTCGCCCTTACGTATAATTAATCATAGTAACGGTAAAAGTAAGCGTGTTTGGCGAGCTGTCAGGAGAGGGCTCGAACTAGGTGGACTACCGAGTCCAGAGTTTTTCCTCTTGTCCGTGAAAGCGACAGGACTCGGTGTCCGACCCGATCCCTGAGTGCCCCCCTTGAGGGGATAGTAGAACTAGGAGGAATGGAGATTGGGGTGGTGGAGGGATGCTCGGAAACGAGATATCGAGGTAAGAAGCTTGTGCGAATTTATAGTAGGCTTCTCTTGCTCTGCTGGATAATTGCGTGATTAGGAAACGAGAAGCCAGCCAAGTTAATTATCAGTGCGTGCTCCTCCCGAAATTTGTTTATAGCTAAACATCATTTCACGAGTTCGCCTCACGTATAATTAATCATAGTAACGGTAAAAAGTAAGCGTGTTTGGCGAGCTGTCAGGAGAGGGCTCGAACTAGGTGGACTACCGAGTCCAGAGTTTTTCCTCTTGTCCGTGAAAGCGACAGGACTCGTGTCCGACCCGATCCCTGAGTGCCCCCAAAAAGCCAATTAAGACAGCAGCCAAAACACGTAAGCGGCCCCCAAAAAGCTACTGGCTTAGCTAGAAAGGAGGAAGAGCATGGATATGTTAGTTGAAATTGGAATGGTATTAGGATGATATTATGTAGGTGTAGGAGAGTGGGCATGAAAATGTTGTGAGCGCTCTCTAGCGGGAGTGGTCCACGGCGGTGGGTGCAGTACTCGGGCTAGAGCGGTCCACTGTATTAGCAGCATGTGTGAACGACCGCTCTCGGCGGAGCTGTCCACGGCGGTGGGTGCAAAGCTCCGCTTTTGTGGTCTGCTGCTAAAGGCAGTGGGTGCAAGTGAGCGCTCTCTTACAGGAGCGGTCCACGGTGGTGGGTGCAGGGCTCCGCTTCGAGCGGTCCACTGTAATAGCAGCATATGTGAACGACCGCCTCTGGCAGGAGCTGTCCACGGCGGTGGGTGCAGAGCTCCGCTTTTGGCGGTCTGCTGCTAAAAGCAGTGGGTGCATGTGAGCGCTTCTCTTGCGGGAGCGGTCCACGGCGGTGGGTGCTGTGCTCGCCAGAGCGGTCCACTGTAATGGCAGCATGTGTGAACGACCGCCTCTGGCGGAGCTGTCCACGGCGGTGGGTGCAGAGCTCCGCTTTTATGGTCTGCTGCCAAAGCAGTGGGTGCGAATGTGAGCGCTTCTAGCGGAGCGTCCACGGCGCGGGTGCAATGCTCCAGCTTAGAGCGGTCCACTGTAATAGCAGCATGTGTGAACGACCGCCGCTGGCGGAGCTGTCCACGGCGGTGGGTGCAAAGCTCCGACTTTTGCGGTCTGCTGCTAGAAGCAGTGGTGCGAGTGAGCGCCTCTAGCGGAGCGGTCCACGGCGGTGGTGCAATGCTCCGGCTTAGAGCAGTCCACTGTAATAGCAGCATGTGTGAACGACCGCCGCTGGCGGAGCTGTCCACGGCGGTGGGTGCAAAGCTCCGCTTTTGCGGTCTGCTGCTAGAAGCAGTGGGTGCGAGTGCGCCTCTGGCGGAGCGGTCCACGGCGGTGGGTGCAATGCTCCTGCCTGTGTTGGCCACCGCGGTGGCAAGTTTTGTATACCATCATCTACGGCGGAGCGGTCCACGGCGGTGGGTGCGATGCTCCCTGCCTGTGTTGGCCACCGCGGTGGCGGGTTTTGTATACCATCATCTACGGCGGAGCGGTCCACGGCGGTGGGTGCAATGCTCCTGCCTGTGCTGGCCACCGCGGTGGCAGGTTTTGTATAATGTCATTTACAGTGGGAGCGGTCCACAGCGGTGGGTGCAATGCTCCTGCCTGTGCTGGCCACCGCGGTGGCGGGTTTGTATATTGTCGCGTACAGTGGGAGCGGTCCACGGCGGTGGGTGCAATGCTCCTACTCAGTGTTGCCACCGCGTGGCGGGTTTGTATATTGTCGATACGGCGGAGCGGTCCACGGCGGGGGTGCAATGCTCTGCCTGTGTTGGCCGCAGCGGTGGCGGGTTTGTATGTTGTCGCGTACAGCGGAGCGGTCCACGGCGGTGGGTGCAATGCTCCTGCTTGCAGTCTGCTGCTGAAGGCAGTGGGTGCGTGTGAGCGCCTCTAGTGGGAGTGGTCCACGGCGGTGGGTGCAGTACTCCGCCAGAGCAGTCCACTGTAATAACAGCGCAGGTGAACGACCGCCGCTGGCGGAGCTGTCCACGGCGGTGGGTGCAAAGCCCGCTTTTTGCGGTCTGCTGCTAAAAGCAGTGGTGCGAGTGTGCGCTCTCTAGCGGAGCGGTCCACGGCGGTGGGTGCAGAGCTCGCTTAGAGCAGTCCACTGTAATAGCAGCATGTGTGAACGACCGCCGCTGGCGGAGCTGTCCACGGCGGTGGTGCAAAGCTCCGACTTTTGCGGTCTGCTGCTAGAAGCAGTGGTGCGAGTGTGCGCTCTCTAGCGGAGCGGTCCACGGCGGTGGGTGCAGGGCTCGGCTTAGAGCAGTCCACTGTAATAGCAGCTTGTGTGAATGACCGCCTCTGGCGGAGCTGCCCACGGCGGTGGGTGCAGAGCTCCGCTTTGCGGTCTGCTGCTAGAAGCAGTGGGTGCAAGTGTGCGCGTCTGGCGGAGTGGACCACGGCGGGGGTGCAATGCTCCTGCCTCGCTGGCCACCGCGGTGGCAAGTTTGTATACCGTCATCTACGGGCGGGAGCGGTCCACGGCGGTGGGTGCAATGCTCCTGCCTGTGTTGGCCACCGCGGGCGGGTTTGTATACCATCATCTACGGCGGAGCGGTCCACAGCAGTGGGTGCAATGCTCTGCCTGTGTTGGCCACCGCGGTGGCGGGTTTTGTATGCCGTCATCTACGGGCGGGAGCGTCCACGGCGGTGGGTGCAATGCTCCTGCCTGTGTTGGCCACCGCGGTGGCAGGTTTTGTATACCGTCATCTACAGCGGAGCAGTCCACGGCAGTGGGTGCAATGCTCCTGCCTGTGTTGGCCGCCGCGGTGGCGGGTTTGTATATTGACGCAGACAGCGGAGCGGTCCACGGCGTGTGGGTGCAATGCTCCTGTTCGTGTTGGCCACTGTGGTGGCAGGTTTTGTGTGCTATTGTGCACGGCGGGAGCGGTCCACGGCGGTGGGTGCAATGCTCCTGCCTGTGTTGGCCACCGCGGTGGCAGGTTTGTATACCATGATCTACAGCGGAGCGGTCCACGACGGTGGGTGCAATGCTCCAGCCTGTGTTGGCCACCGCGGTGGCAGGTTTTGTATACTGTCGTGAACAGCGGAGCGGTCCATGGCGGTGGGTGCAGTACTCTAGCTAGAGTGGTCCGCTGTTAAGGCGGTGGGAGGTATTAGCATCTACGGGCGGAGCGGTCCACGGCGGTGGGTGCAGTGCTCCTGCTTGTGTTGGCCACTGTGGTGGCAGGTTTGTATAGGGTCATCTACGCGGGAGTGGTCCATGGCGGTGGTGCGATGCTCCTGCTTGAGCTGGCCACTGCAGTGGCGAATTTTGTATATGGTCATTTGCTGCGGAGCGGTCCACGGCGGTGGATGCGATGCTCCTGCTTGGCATTGCCACTCCTGTGGCAGATTTTGTATACGAACGCCTATAGCGGAGTGGTCCATGGCGGTGGGTGCGATGCTCCTGCTTGAGCTGGCCACTGCAGTGGCGAATTTTGTATATGGTCGCTTGCTGCGGGAGCGGTCCACGGCGGTGGATGCGATGTTCCTGCTTGGCATTGCCACTCCTGTGGCAGATTTTGTATACGAACGCCTATAGCGGAGCTGACCAGGGCGGTGGGTGCAATGTTCCTGCTTGGTATGTCCACTGTGGTGGCAGATTTTGAATATGGCTGTTTATAGCGGAGCCGCCCAGGGTGGTGGGTGCGATGTTCCTGCTTGGTGTGGCCGCTGCGTGGCGGATTTTGTATTTGGTCGATACAGCGAGAGCTGGCCGCTGTAGAAGGAGTGATGACGTGCCTTGGGTGATTTCGCGGGGGTGGTAGGTTTGGAGTTCTGTTGGGACTGGTTAGGGTCTGGAGGGCTTTTTGATGAGTGACTGGTCTGAACGAATGTAGCTTTTATATGCGTAGAAGACCAGCGGCCGAGGGTTTGATTTGCTGTTGGGAGAGACCTTTCTCTGCTGCAGTGGTGGCTGCCCCTATTCTGAAGGAATGTGTGGAGAAATTTTTGATGGGATTCCGGAGTAAGATAGGACTGATTTGAGGTGCTTTTGGAACCAGAATCGAGATACGGGTGGTTGGAATCATCTGTGAACAGAGGGTCGAGTGGAGTTTTAGTTTGGGATTTCCTGTATTGAGGAAAGCTAGAAGTGTTTGAAGGGGAAAAGTAGGAGTTTGGAGGTTAAAAATATATATGAAATGCCCATTTTTGGTCTGGTCCGTTTTACTTTGTTTGATGAAAAAGGATACGGTTTCGTGGTCTACGATAGATAGGTCGGAAATAGTGGGGTGAATATTTGGGTCGAATCTGGAGTTGACTGTAAATTCTGAACATCTGAGGAAACCGAAAAGGCCAGAATGAACATTGCATCGAGAGGCGAGCAGTATGGATAGAAGAGTAGCCTCTGCGGAGGGTGGATATGCATTTTGAGAGAATTTCGAGGGTGATGGGCATCCTTGAGTCGGATCGGGAGGGATGCCTTCTTTGGATACCCTTGATTAAAAGTGAAGTCTGAGCATTGGTTATTTGAGGTGAGGCGATGCCGTGGATGAGTTTATGGAAAAACTGGATACCACTCAAGTAGCCCTTAATAGAACTGACTTGCAGGTTTTTTGAGGTGTTAAGAAAGGAGATGAAAGAAGTGATGGATAGCAGGGAAAAATCAGGGAATTGGAGGTTATACCTTGCCTGGAAAGATTTAAAGCATTTCCAAGCGGTCAGGTAAGATTGCAGGGTTCTGTGAGAAACTGCTTGTAGGATTGAGTCGAGGAGGCTTCGAGAGGAGGGACCTTAAAGGATGGTTCGCTGGGATATTAGTTGTGAAAAGAGAAGCACCTGGGTTGCATAGGGTTCCGCTTCTGGTGCCAGCATCCTGGATTTCTGCAAGGATCTGTGCTTTGATGGAATTGGGGACGGGGTGGGGTCAAAGGCGGCATTTGAGGGCATAGGAAGAGGGTTAGCAGTGGATACTGAGAAAGGGTGGTGGGCGATGGGAGAGTTGGCGGGGGTAACTCATGGGAGCTACTTGTGGGGTGGGGTTGGAGCTCACGGGCGGCTATGGCAGGGGATCTAGGGAAAAGAGTGGAAAAGATAGGGAGGTAAAGAAGAATAGGTGTGTGAAGATGGTGGGGGGGGTCTTGAACCTGGGTTCAGACTGGTAGCAGAAAAATAGGGGAGGGAGGAGGAATAGGAGGTGGTACGGCTGGGATCGTCAGTGGAGGCATCTGTGTGCCTGTGCTGGCACCTATGGCTGGCTGGGCTGTGGGAACAGAAATGGACGAGTTAGGTCCTGGAGGAATAGGAGAAACTTGAGGCTGGTAAATAACGGACAGTGGATTGGGGGCTGGTTGCCAGGCATGGTCGGGAGAGACTTGGGCAGAGTACTGTTGGTGTGGGTTCAACTGATCCAATGAACAGAGTGGGTACAGGCTAGGCTGATGGCTTGTGGGGCTGGAGCCGTGGTGCTTGCTGCGTGGGTTGTTTGCTGGAAACTGGAGGAAGAGCTGCTGGTGTTGGGGTCCTGGGCTTTGCTAGCAGTAGCTGGGAGCCTTCTGCCGCCTCCTGGTGGGCGGAGGCTTAATACGGTGCAGATGCTGACTTCTCGGTCTTCCCCTGGGAGAATTACGGCTTCTTCTAGTTGTTTCCTTTCTTTTGGCTGGAGGAGAAATGTTTGGCGAAGCTGCGCCTGTTTGATAAGTCGAGTACAGCGAGAGAAGCTCGGCTTTGTTAGCGCGGGCGGAGAACGGAATGTTCGCGTTTGCGAGTGCTTGACGCAAAGCCGGAATTGTCCATTTTGTTGCGGATGGAGCGGAAGAAAAGGCTGCACGGTAGGGAGAAGCTGGGGAAGCTTGAGGACGTCTGGCAGGTGGAGGCGAACGTGATCTTAATCGCGTTGGCGAAAGGATAGTCACCGCGTTAGTTTTCTGCCTCTGGCGCGCCGCGCTCGCGCTGAAGTTCCGGCGGGCGTTAGCGTGCTTGCTCAGCGGAGTCGTGGAGGGCTCGGTGTCCTCGATTTCGTAGGTTTCTGGCGATTGGTCTTGTTCGGACATGCTGGATACCATGCTCGGAAACGAGATATCGAGGTAAGAAGCTTGTGCGCGAATTTATAGTAGGCTTCTCTTGCTCTGGTTGGATAATTGCGTGATTAGGAAACGAGAAGCCAGCCGCGTTAATTATCAGTGCGTGCTCCTCCCGAAATTTGTTTATAGCTAAACATCATTTCTGACAAAATATGTGTTTTTAGAAAATGTTACAACATGCAGTCGTTGAGCTGTGCACGTAGTCTTAAAGGCTCAGTTCACCCAAAAATCATTTACTGACCCGGTTGCTGTATGACTCACTTTCTTAAAAAACAGCGAACCTCAAAGTGGTCCAGTGTTATTTTGAGTTTCACTGACTTTTACTATAGTATATATCTTTAGATTTCCACAGAATGAAGTCATAAATGTTTGTAGCGATATGAGTTTGCGATGAACTATCCCTTTAAAATGGCTTTCTTTTTCACCCAATTTATGTAAAAACCTAAAAACAAGAGTGAATGGCCGTAACCTTAGTGATCTGTGTTACATAATCGGATCCCAGTGGTCTATATCATTTGAGAAGATTAAAGATGGCTTATTGTGACCATGACTGGGTATGTGTCTGAAAGAGATGGGCCAAAAAAAGATAAGAAAATGTGCTATTTCTCACCCTAGTCCCAGAGTGTGTGCGCGTGCAGATTTAGCCTAAAATAAAGGACATCCAGCTCTACTTTACAAGCCTGCAGCGAATTCTGGCCCAATTTGACTAATTAAAACCAGTTTGATTGATGTTTACACACATACACAGTTTATTCTTACAATGTTTCTGCACTCAGCCAAATCAAACACATAAACTGGTTTATCTCTAATAGGCTGGCTACAGAGAATGGCCAAGAATGAACTTGTCATCCAGGGCAGTCTCATAAGGGATAAATTACCGCAGCGATTTATAGCCTTGCACCACCAAAACGTCACTCTGGTGACATTCGCACCTCGTTTCAGATGATTCCTTCAGACCTCTGCAACCTTTTATTATCAGGTCTCACGAAACAACGCAGGGTATAATATCATGTTTGAGTGAATCAAAAAACGGTTGCCAAACCTTCTCCTTATTCCTAACCCTATAACCTCACCAGCCAGGGCTGTCAGTCTGTCAAGCACTTAGTAGGGATCCTTTAGTTACAACACTTCATGAATTATATTACCTAGGACAAAATAGGCAGATGCAATTTAATAAAGAAGGACAATCTGTAGCAGCGACAATCTGTATTTGACTATATGGAAAAATATCTCTTTTTATGTTTCACAAAGGATATAAATTATGGGTGTGAAACGTCATAAAAGGTATGTAAAAAAAAAAAAAAAAAAAAAAAAAAAGATGGCATCTTTATTTCTGAACAGGTGGAAACACAATAACGGCACAATAGTAACCTATATGGATTTTTGTTGGAAAGATTTTCTTCAGTTTGAAGAATTTCAAATATTTCGCCCACTCACCATATTCTTCTATATTTAGTATAATTATTGGGACAAGAAAGGCTGTACTTAATTTGTGAGGACGAGGATGACCACTCAAACACTCAAACTTCATCTCATTACGTGAACGTCTCTCGTCTTCAACAAAGCACTGAATTTGCTAGAGGCATAATTAAATTTGGCCATTTGCAGTACAACATTCATGATATTGCTAAATGGATTCTAGGCTAATTAAAACCTCTCAGTTGACTAGACTTCAAGGCTAAATGCAGTTAACTTTGATTACCTAATTGGTATGCATAATGTTCTGAAATATTAGCTAATATCAGTTGTATGTGTTCATGCTAACTTCAAATTTACTAGCTGACTTTTTGTTGGCAATTTGCCAGCAACACAAGCCTATGAATTAGTCTGGAACAACTTGTTGGCATGGTAACAAGTAATGCCACCTGGTTTTGGCTGCAAATTGGAGCTGTTGACTGTCAGAATGACAAAGAGATTTGTTTGCAGTGATTTATAAAGACTTGCCACGGCTCGAAAAGAAAACAAATCCGTAGATCATACTGATGGCAACGTTGAAAGGTAGAACATGAATTTGTACATAATGAAGGTTAAACCTATCAAAAAGCCCAGATAACCTCAGAAGAATAAAGCAATTTGTTTCTATTCCGCTAGAGCATTTTGTTTACTCAGCTCAACAAAAGGGCTTTTGGTTTTGTTGGCCTATTAAATAGAAAAGTTTACCCCCAAAATAAAAATTCCCTCACCCATTTACTCACCCTTATGTTGCTCCAAACCTGAATACAGTAAAAATTCTGTTCCTGAGGAAAGTCAGAAATTTGAAATGACTTGTGTAAGCAAATTATGATACTGTCTAAAGAAATTTATACTTAAAGGAAAGTTCATCCAAACATAAAAAATGAGTATAATTTCATTAGTTACTCACTCTCATGTCAGTGCAAACATTCTTTTATTTTCTGAAAACAATCTGATAGCTGTCCGTAAACCATCCGTAAACATCTACCACGTTCAAGGACCTGAAAGGGCTAAAAACTGACGGCACATAGATTTTTACAACGTCCTCACTGCCTTTTTTGCAGGGATAGAAAGCTCTCAGATTTAATTAAAAATATAGTAAATTGTGTTCTGAAGATGAACAGAGGTCTTACAGGCTTGGAATATTGGAATAACCTGGAATATTATTTTTGACCCAGCTTGGCATAATCCCGTTGTTTGGTTCATGCATTTGTATGTATTTACATTGCACCAGCAAAGGAACAGAGAACGTTAGCTCTTTACAACTTTATCGTCCTAGTTTCCTGAACCACTGACCAACCCTGCTGAGAGCTTCAGCTCCCTACTTTCTATTCTCCTCTCTCAAACCCAGCTTCTCTCTTTGTCTTGATCTCTTTCAGCGGTGCATGGCCTGCACTTGTCATCTCTCCTGCAGTGCAAAGCCCACACTGGAGATAACAGCCAGTGCTAACACAAGAAATGCATACCACAGACCAGCTTCACACTGTGAATGCCAAGTGCTAACTAGAGGCAAAGATGTTAGCGTTTTCCAGCATGCGTATGTCTAATATTCTCTTTACGTTCTCTTGAGTAAAGTGAGATGTCTTACAGCGCTGTGATAAAATAAAGTTACAAAAAAAAACTCTAAGGTATATCTCTTAAGTTCCCTCACAAGCCAACTCTGACAATTTGCCTGCAATGTCCTAAATCATAACAACAGCTAAGTTTATTTATTTATGTCCAGATTAAGAGCTTTTATGCACTTTGTAAGGAAATATCCTTCCTTATTTATATTGATTTTTTTTTCTTTGTTACAGGCTCCAATGCCAGCAGCCCTTTTGGCCATAGTAGTGAAAAAACACCCAAACAAACTGAATAGGGTGCTTTAATCAAAACCCTCTGCTTAACTACAAGTCCGCACATTGAACATATTGTCAGCTAATGGTTTGTTTATGCTGGCTTTCAGTATTCTGGGTGGCCTGGCGTAATTTGTTAACAGCAAATAACATAGGGTTTGACAGAGAGGCACTTAGCAGCCACATCAAGCTAAATAAATAAATAAATGGAAATGAATAAAACAAGGACATGCGTCCAGCGAAAATACATCATTTAGAGTCGACAGCAATGACCGGATACAAATAAGACCGCTAATCGCAAAGGGAAAGCAGAGAAAGCAGTTTGAAAATGTTAAAGAAGAATGTGAAAGAAGGACAAAACAAGGGGCGAAAGAGAGTCCCATTTCCATTTCAATCAAGAATTGTTGCCTTCACAATTAAAAAGTGTGACATCAAGCGCAATCAATCTAATCAGCCATAGCGAAACAGAAACACCAATAATCACTGAAGATGCACATTTAGAGTCTCTGTTTTTCTCAATTAACATCTTTAGTTCTCGGCGTAACCTCAGAGTAACCTCTCCTACATGTTCATGCCCACCGAACAGCACAACAAAACACCAGATAGATGTGTGGGCTGCCTGTGAATCTGGAATCGAGTGCAAATGTAAGTTTGCATGCAAAACAAAATTACTCACCGCTTTTCCAAAGCCCTTCCCATGCATCTGGAAGGCACGGAATTAATTAGTTACAAACGTACAGATGTTGTGACAGAATGACTTCGTCATCATCTGTGCGCTATTTTCTATCATCACTCTCTGGCTAGAAGACGTACACTGAAAATATAGAAGGCTTTTTTTTGTCAAGAAGGGATACAAACAATTCTATTTCAGATCTGTTCATTCTGTTTTAAATTATTGATAATAAAAAATAAAAAATTTAAACCCTGGAAAGGCTTTGCTATCACTGGAATAAATTACTTTATAAACGTGGTTATTTAATATTGTAATTTCTGTTTTATTATAATTTTGGTCAAATAAATTGGGCAGTTTTCTTTCCATTTATAAAGAAATATCAACCCATATTTTTATTTTCCATATGAAATACTGTGAATGAAGGAAAGTACTAACAATTCAATATTTATACAAAGAAATCTGCATAAATACATAACTAAAGATGCATTACATGAGAGTGATTTCAGTCTTCAGTCAGTTTTAAATGAGAGAATTTTCCTCAAAGACAGAAAGGGGAGTGCATACAGAGTATGACCATTTAACCTCTAAATCTTGTCTGTGTCTGCAGCGGCAGTTCATTCTTCACATCTGTAGATGTGTGGCTAGCTTCAACGTATCTCTCTTTTATGAGGTGATGCTTGGGGTGCTGAATATGAAATGATCAATTATGCTCCATTTCAGAAGTGTGCTGCTGCGCCTGTGCACACAGTCAAGGGAGTTCCGCAGGAAGACTTATTTTGAAAAAAAAAAATGGTTCAGATAGGTTATAATGGAGGGCCTTTCTATTCTGGCTGTAATGTAGCTGATGTGTATCGGTCCATTGTAGAGTTTATTATTAATTTTCTAATTACTCAGGATGGAGAGTTATACTTTTTCTTACCATTTTTAGTCTCCATTTTAAACGTTTATTTTCAAAATTAGATAAATGCCACTTAAAAAAATGTGTTGATTGCTGTGCATTATTCAGCACATGTAGTGTGATGTGAATCTTAAACATGTTTTGCTAAAAAAAACGGTATCGTCCACTTTCAAGGTATCATAGACATGCAGAAGCCAACAAGCGTCACGGAAAAGTCCATTTTAGCGGTGAAAGGTGAAAAGGCTGCTTTCACTTTGAAAAGACGCACTAGGTGAGTAGAGTTTCGTCAAAGCTGACTAAAAGTGATTGAGAATTCATCATTTTGATGAACTTGATGAACCTGTGATATCTTCTTCAGGTTGTAAAGGAAAAGCAGAAATGTTTTCCTGGAACCCTGCAAAGCAATGCATTACAAAGGTGAGGGAAAGCTCTCATTGACTGATCACATCCGTACAGTCTATGATCCCAACAACAACGTTTATCAGGCATCTACATTGTCATCTGAGAAGATTACAAAAGATTAAACAAGTGTTTTGATGTGGAGTTATCTGCTTTTGCCAAAAAACGACTGTTGGAGTTATCTGCTTTTGCTCTGAAGCAAACTTTTATATGTAAAACATACATTCAGTGACCTTTACTTATGCAAATGCCCTGTCTTTATGTAATGTATGATTAATTAATCAAAACAATCCAACTGCAGTTTAATTGGTACTTCATGGAATGCACAAAAAACCCCACGCCATTGCTTAACAGAAAAATGTAATTATTTCTTTTACTTTTTTTTTTTTTGCTCAAGTCCATGATGTTTTATCAACTAATATATTCATTATGAATTCTGTGTGGGCTCCTCTTTTTCTTTCTAAAGCCACGGGAAGCAGAAGCCTTGGAGGATGAGAGAAGATTACAAGGGGTTTTGTGTTTTTTTTTTTTGTGAGAGGTCGACCTTTAAGGCCGAGCAGTGTAATGATCTCCTACACCTTGTCTGTGTCTCCGGTTGCAGTAGAGAGTATAATTGAGGTGTAGATATTAAAGGAAGATCATTAAAACGACTATCTCTCTTTCTCAACCTCACCTTTGGATTCCTCTTCATTGTTTTTCTTTCTGCCTACTACTACCTTCCCACTGTCCTGAGACCTTTGGCTGAAAACAGCTCTTTCGTTTGGCTGTGGAACACTGCCAAGATTATTTATGTCTTCAGTCTACCCTTTAACCTCTGAAGTCATAAAATCTTAAGTCTCAGTAAAAATTGAAACACCACATCAAACACCGAAAAGTTAGCACTGCACTAATGTCTTTTTGGCTCGATCGCGTGTGATCAAAGGATGAAAAACAAATCTGCTTTTGGTTCAGGGTTTAAAAAGAAAACCTGATACCTGCTTGTTTTTGGCAGCACTTCAAGAACATTCTTAAGAAGGAAAAGTGTCCTAAGAACATTTTGGTGGTATTTTTTAAAAAAGAAATATGAAGTCATTCGACTGAGTCTAAATGTGTGTGCCTTTGAGTTTGACACCTGTACATGAAAGCATCAGAGGGCAAGTGCTTCTCATGAAACATAAATCAGGCAAACATGGACAAGGCCTCTAGATTCAGACACACTCAGGATTAAGTGCAAAGTTAACTTCCAACCCGGTTCATTTTTTTTATATTTGGCATATATATCTCCAGAGTGTCTACTAGACATAAATCTGTTTCCATTAAATTAAAACATACAGTCAAGTGATACCGTATACTATACGAATGTATACACAAGCAGATTTAAAAACTATTTCAATCATATGCTGTCAACAGACAACATCAAAATTCTTTTGCTAACATTTTGTCGTGAGATAATACTTGCATATATTAGACTAAAGGCCTAGAAGAATGTTTACAGACAAAAATGGAAAAAAACATTGCCAACAGATTCAGGAGAACTCGAGATTCAGATGAAAAAGAGAATTTTGATTGGTTATGAGAACATCCTAACCAAGTCTGGTGTATGTGAGACACTTTTTAGAGAAAATAAAATGTGAAGAATTATATGAAAACAATAATAAAAAAACAACTATATTTTTCGCCACCATCCGTGCTTCAGTGGAGCTTTTAAATATTTCATGTTTGTAATATATATATATATATATATATATATATATATATATATATATATATATATATATATATATATATAATTTTTGGCAGGTGGTCAGGCAATGCACAAAATAACACACAGTAAGCCAATGATTCAAAGCCCTATCCATATGTTTAGCACTTTGGCTTGAGTATGAGTTTGTGTGTCAAGTATCGCAGGGAATAGATGCTGACGCTCTTTGATGTTGGATGCTTGAAACGCCACCGCTGTCCAGATTCCCCCTGATACACTCATCCAGCCCAGTACAGCGAAACCCGTCAGATCACAGCATAAAAGCTCAAACCTACAAAAAAAACATTTTTTATCCCTCTTTTTGGATTTCCACTCATCCTTATCCATCTACCCACTCAGTCCTCTCTCTCTCAATCTTGACTTTTTGTTGCTGCTTTCAAAGGCGGTCACAGCAATTCCCAACCGCAAAATCCCCATTAAGCTTCAAAGCTCCGTTTACTCCTCCCTCTTCAACATGTGCATATATGTGTGCATGTGTGTGACAGAGCGCTTTACTGGAAGGTGTTCAGCTCATAAGCATGTAACTAGGTAAACAAGCACACACACTTGCTGCTGAAATGCAAACATTACCTTAAGCAATTTTTTAATTACTGATTAATGGGCTAAATTAAGATTTAATTTCTCGATTTTATAGAAATTATGCTTTCTTAAAGGGATAGGCCTAGTTCATACAGAGATGCACGTACGACTTTCGTTCTTCTGTGGTACTTTTTTTTTGTTAAATGACACTTGACACTTGACGATGGAAGTCAAAGATCACTAAAACTGTTACCAAAATTCTTCTAATATCCTGAGTGTGAGTTCTGCAGAAGAAAGTTAAACAGGTTCAGAAGGGCATAAGGGTAAATAATGACAGTTTTGTCATTTCTAAAAGAAAAAAGCCCTTGAGGTGAATGTTTGTCTGTTATTTCTGTTCGACGGCTGTCACCAAACAAGCAGTGTGTGCTATTGGTTTAACAGAGTCACAGAGCCAGTGTTTACACTTTATTTCGGAAGAATCAGCCTATAAATGGCTTACTTGCAGTTGTCTCTGCATATTAAGCTGGAATAGAAGAAAATGACACACTTCAGCTCTGATCCGTATGAGCGTGCATTATGTGTGAGATTTGGGCTGTATACTTCTGATATGATTCTTTAGGAAACAGCTGTTCGGAGTGTAAGACCATTACTCATACTCTCAATGTTACTGTATCTTCCCTAAAACGAATCTCTCCTTTCTATTCCTCTCCAAAGGCTTTTTCCATCTTGTGCCTGTTCCTCCTACTCTCATCTCTCAATTTCCTTCTTCCTCCCACTTTTTTTCTTTGCTCTCTTTCTCTGCTGAGATCTCAGCTCTTTTGATATGAATGATACATGTATTCCTTAACGATCTTTCTGTCTGATCTTTCCGTCACTGCAACAATTCTCATTAGTTATTAATCTCAAAGCCTTCTATACACAACAAACTGCAATACTCAAACTACACACAAACACTGAACATGCACCAACTTTACCTATAAGAGCCAATTAAATGAATACAGCACATAAGCCAATTAAATGCATGAAGCATCAGTTGAAGATCAAGTCAAATCCTACAAAGACTGATAGAAATAAAGATGAGAGGCAAAGAAAGATTTCCAAGTAATGATTGTTTAATGATTGTCTAACTTGTGTTTTTATGAAAGAATATGTTTTTTCCCACTAGTGAATGAATTAACTTTTTGATCATTTCAATACTTCTTTATGGGCCATTCCATGCCATCTCAATGGTTGAAACTCAATTTTTGAGTTTGCTCATATTTTTCTGAAGAAAGACAGACATACATAGAAATTAAAACTAAAATATGGAATTTCATGGATTGATATTGGCTGAGTAATGAACTATTTTGTAGAGGGGGAATTAAATGGGAATTTTAATATGGATTGTAAAAATCTACATATTTTCAAAAGCCAAGTGGTCAAAAACCAAATGTGGGTCAATTTGCTAAAGATACTCTCTTTTTTTAAAGATGAATGTCTGAACAATAACTGATATTGATACTAGAGATGTTTCTCGCTCAGTTCTGTCAAAGCAACTGCATAAATATTAGTTTTAGTTTTAAATGCCTATAACTCAAGAAAGATTAAAGATATCACAATTTTAGATTAAACCTTTCTTTTTAGAATCTGTGGCTCAGATTTTAGATTGTTTAATATTACCCATATTCAGTGCTTGAAAAAAACATATTTGAAGTAAAAAACATATTTAGCTTTGAATATCAGTTGAAAATTGTTATTTTAAAATCCATTTTGACATTTAATATTGTGGCTTTCATTACTATATATGTCTGTATTCAGAAAAAGTTGAGTTGGGGATGTTTTGAAAATTGATTGAAATTTTGAAATTGATTTGAGAAACAATGACCCTTTTTATTTTTATATTTGCATATTTTTACATTATTGGCTACATTCTTTTACATTTAAGTAGTTAGCTTAAAATGTAACCACAACCTGATTCAAATATATTCTTTATTAACCATTAAAGAAAATGTAGCACAAAAAAAGTGTAAAACAAATTCAATTAGCAAAACAGTGAAACAAATTTACTTATCTTAGCAAAAAGATCCTTAAAATGTGAAGGCACATACTGTACAAACTTGTCTTAATAAAGTAAAAAAACATAACCTTTTCTAATTTTTCGAACAAACTTTTGTATGAGTTATGTTCTTATTGTGGGGAAGACGACCATCGCAGAGTTGTGGACCAGGCTCCTGTTCCTCTTCTGAGGTCTAGGGCCCACCACAATGCAGCCAGTGGAGCTGCCAGAGGAACAGCCTGGACCCTCTCATGGGGTACCAGCTGTATCCTTTGGAGCTCCTCCCGATGACTGGATGTCAATCGCTGTATCAGAGGATGAGTCTGAATTCTGGAGATGAATATTTGACTGGACCGGCATCTGCAGGGCGCAACACTGTGCGGATATGGATCCAGGGTTGGTGGCTATGCTTGCCGGGTCGCAGAGAGGATTGGGCTTGAGTGAAACCCACACCTCTCAGGGCCCCACTCGCCAAACTGAGGGGGCTTGGGAAGCTCCCACAGGACACTGGAAGAGGCAGCATCCAGAGGAAGCGAGATCCCAATTAGTCAGTCATATCCAACATGACATCTCTGTTTCTTCAGGGAACGAGGTTACATACGTACATACGTACAGGTTACATACGTGATCGAGACGTTCTTCTCAGAGCACGTCACACATGACTATTTAATATTTTAGCACATTACAAACTGTCTTCCAGCAAAGGCTGGAGCAAAGGCTGTCTCCCTCCATCCTTAAAGTCTATGTGGCTGCTATTGCTGCAAATCATGACCCTAACATGTTCACTAGGTTCTATTGCCTAACCAGTATCCTCCTATGGTCTCACTTCAAATGGTTAGAGGCACTAAGAGGCCCGGTTTCGGGTCGGCTTTTTAACTGCTCGAGAGTGTCCGTACAGTAGACCCTGTCGAGCTCCTCAATCCACTTGGCAACCAGGAATGGCAGAGCATCTGTCGACAGGCCCTCACTCTATGAATTCTTGAGAACCGATAGAGGGCTGGAAGCCATGAAGTAGCCAAGAGGACTTCAGGTGTGTATTTCCACACGGTATAGCCTCAGAGCCTCGTTTTTCCCTGACAGACCTTCTGCCACCTTAAGAGGATCAATCACCTCCAATTTTCCATATGCACCAAAATACTGTCCATATGAGCATACGTTCCGAGACTTCCTACGGGAAGGCAGGATTTCCCTACGTCACTGTTTACTAGAACGTGGGACGGTCCCCAGTGTTCCAGTCTTACTGAATGGGTGGTACTAGCAACAGTAGCTGGTTTCTTGTGGTTGTGCCCCAGCCTCACGCCAAACTGAGGAGGCTTGGGAAGCTCCACAGGACACTGGAAGAGGCAGCATCCATGCATCCAGAGGAAGTGAGATCCCAATTGGTCAGTCATATCCAACGGGACGTCTCCATTCCCTTCTTCACAGAGCACGTCACACATGATTGTTTAATATTTTAGCATGTTACAAAAACTCTAACAGCACTGTAAGTTTTAGGTGCTAGACAGCCCAGGCCAATTTATGCTTTCATTATACTGAAAAGTTCAGCATGAACATTCTTCATACTTTCTCCATGGAATAACAGTTTCACAATGGTCTGGAATAACATGAGGTGAGAAAATAGCAGAACATGAGCGATCCAGAGTGGACACGATATAGCTTGTAGCAGATTCGCCATGTTGGTGTTCTCATTAGCTCCAAGATCCCTCAGGTACTGCTTCATCACGAGCATAAAATAAGAGCAATGAGTGTAAAACCTGGAGTGGAGCTGGAACAGAGTGATTACAGAGCACTTTAAGCAGGAGGGAGAACTGCTGTTGCTCTGCTCGGCTCACACACTCCGGGAAATAATGACAGAATTTTCATTTCTGGGGAAACTAACCCTTTAAGCTCAAGTGATCCTAGTGATCTATTTCATGTGAGTGTTATTCTCCAGTTCATTTCCACAGCACAGATAAGCTCTTCAAGCACAGATAAGGCTGCCTAACTTTCCATGAGCCTGTGTTATTGTAATACACAGCAGTCTGATCTTACTGTATCTCCAAAGTTCACTGATTTCTGTCGCCTGTTCATGAAGTGTCTCCGGAGAGCAGTGGAAGGCAGATAATGGTTGAAAGAGATGATCAGATGCAAAGATGGAAAACATGCTAGGAAGAATAGAACTAGCACGAAAAATATAGAAAGATTGAGACTGAGGTGTGAGGCACATCAGAAGACCATCTGGCTTTGATTAAATGCTTCCTGAATGGCCTTTCTTCAAAGATCCACTTCACCAAAAGCTTCCCTTCTCTTTCCTTATCATGTTGTTCCTCTTTCTCTCCTTCACTCATCTCGTTGTCCTTGCAATCATTTTTCAACCATAGCATCATCTCTGAAAATACGCCCGCAAACAAACAAGTCACATCAAAACCAAGTAAGAAATGGCTCAAAGCAAGAAACGCCACAGACAGACAAGCTCTCAGCAGAGAAACCTTTTCAAGTATATTAGACTGCTTCTTCAGCACATCTCTCTCTTTTCCTTAGTCTTTCACATGCTGCCGTCTTCCTGCTCTCATATCTCTTCACCCAGAGAAGAGACATTTTTTCTTCAAATTTGCACTTTTGTGGGTACATCTAAAAAGACTTCAGCAACTTTAATTTGTACAGAAAACCCCAAAGGCACAGTTTATCAGATCACATGGATGTGGCACATTACGCAAAGTGAATTTCGCACAAAATGTAATGATTTATTATGTAATATTTTCATACTTTCAAGGTGAAGTGTTTCATTTTTAGTGATAAAAAAACGTTCTCATATGTCCCAGTGTAATTTGCAGTGACAACTATAAAGAAACTGCTTCATAGGCTGATTTCTGAAAAGAGTGAACAATGTCAATGTTGGGTTAAGGAATAGTGTGCTTTTTTGGGGTTTTAGTATGATGCTGCTATGGAAGACGTTGCTGTGGGTTAATTTCTAGTAACTGATACTTTATATTTTATTGTATCTAATTCACACAGCTGCATCTTTAAATTTATCGTTCATCCATAGATTCCAAAAAAGACTTTATTTAAATCTGTGTAATATAACAATGTTAACAATTAGTTATATCTTTAACAAATAAATCTTTTTATTATCTTATAACTCTCGAATGCGCGACTTTATATGTCTTAATTGCCGCTTCATATCTCGCAACTGTCACTTCATATCTCATACTTAATTTCTTATTTTAAACCGTTATCTTTTTTACTCTTTGTTGGAAACCGTGCTATAATTCATATAACATATAATTCACACACAACACTGGTACATTTTGTTTCCATCAGCAACAATAATTCTACGGTAACAAAGCACTAATAAAATCTGAAACTATAATCTCTAAATGATTACATTTAATAGGCAATATATTAGTAGTGAGTTCTTTATTAATTGTCACATTATTGTTTAATTAGCTTATACATACTGAGTTAAATAAAGCTTTTTATCTAACAAACAAATAAAAAACCCTTAATTATAACTTACTATAGTCCTCCTTAAGATTAAGTGATAGAAAATACTAAATTGCCTTTAGTTCGGTGCTTTACATCTACAACGCATTAACAGTGGGTGTTCCCAAAAGCGTTTTGATATACTTTAAGCACAAATTATAACTAAATAAACATTATAAATATTATAAAAACATTACATTAAACTGTTTAACAACTGTTACAACAAATCATACTGGTCTCTGTGCTCATTACTAATACTTTTGCAAAGTAGTCAAAAGTGCTTTATTACTGCATACTTATGAATTTTTTTTTATTTAGAATATAATATTGTATGTTAAAATTATGAAACCTACACTATACACACACACACACACACACACACACAGAGATATATTCTAACAGAGATATTCTAAACACACAGATATCACAAACTAACATAAAATAAATTCAAATACATCTGCATACTATCGTCACTCATTCAGCATGCTTAAAAACTAATGGCATAACCTACAGTATGTATACATTTCAACACTGCATTTTGTTTTGAGCAATGTGCAGTGACCGATAAAGCTCTGGGTTCGCTGCATTGCGCGGAGGTGGTTTTCAGCTTTGGCATCGACAGGTCTTTCTCTTTCTCTCTCAAATGCGAAAAACGCTGCAACCAGTGCCTCTTCTTAGAAAGACATGCTTGTTGGTGACAGTTGCTATGGGCACTACCAACTCACACGTCATTTACAGTTACCATCTCTCCCACTGCGTTGCTCTTTTGCCTGTTCTGCCACCTCGTGCACCCACTACCCTTTTCTCTTCTCCTCCTTATGTCCATTTACTCCCCACTTCATGCACACACGCTACATTTGCTCCAACAGTTTTCAGGTCACTGTGATCTGGTGTTCAGACATCTCGTCTATAAAGATAACGAGCGTTAGGAGAGATTCTACTGGTGAAGTATTGCAGGAAGAAGAATTTATTCAGGCTAATTGGACTGATGAAACCATCTCTGCTCTGCCAGTATGGTATTACTACTGTCACGAGAGACTTATAGGGGATCTGAAATACGGCCATTTTGGCCACCAAAAGCCACTGAGTCAGCCACATAAAAAATTGCAAACGTAAATACAAACTGATTGAGTGCTATTGTACAAACATCCAAAAAAGACTGAACGACAGTAGTCATTAGTGGGCTAATCTTGATCATTTCAAGAGATTCATAACCTTGGAAATATGACAGCCGACTGAGAGATTAGGCTATTACGCAAAATGCTTTGGGGCATGTGAGAAACTGGCATGACTGCAATAACAACAACAACAACAGTGACTAATAAATGATCTGAGTCACCAAGCCCTTGTTTTAAATAATATCCACATACTGACAGCAACTTAAAGACACCCAAATCTTGTTCCACATGGCTGCATACTGCACATCAATATGTGCTGACTGATTGTGGTTGTGTAACGCTATGCAGTGTTTTTGCTTTCAGCTTGGACATGCAAGCCTATTGTCATGTATTTTCTGTCCTTCAAGCCTGATTATTAGTCAACAGTCTTTCAACGTCCCATCTCTCTGTAATATCTGTATGCACTTGACTACTGTGGGTTGCGACAGTCTCAGATCTCTATAAAAAGGTGCCTTTATGTCTCAGGAACCTCTGATCCCTTGAGCTTCTGTGGATTTTTGAAACAGCGACACTGTCAAAGGCTCGTCTGATACAAAAGAAGTAAAACTTTGTAGAAGTCGGGAGTCTCAAAGCCTAAATACATTCTCAGTTGACACAGGTAAACATCAATTTAACACAAAATACGTAAGATAAAACATCTGTGTGAAAACTCCTTAACATGTGACCAAGGAGGTCTGCAGCTCCTGGAGAAAGCTATACGTCAAGCTTTGTCATCCAGATATAATTGCGTTTGAATGGATGTTTTTACAGCATTAAAACATGGCCTTAACCAACCAACCTAGCATGTGACGCTCTGGGGTGCCATTAAAGAAGCCACCTGCTAAAGGATTGGTTTAACACCTACCTTAACACCACGAACTCTGAACTCGGTGAGCGCTCTGTGCATTTTGGTTGCGGCGGTGGGGAGGTCTTTGCCACTGGCTATGACTTTAACAAGCAGTGAGTCATAGTGAGGGGAGATGATGGCCCCCTGAAAAGCAGACGCACTATCCAGACGAATGCCCATACCCTCTCCACTGCGAAACACCTGTTGAATGATGGGAGAGAAATTCAGTTAAAGGGTTATATCAGGAGAAATTCTGCTAGAATGAGGATGATTTTAAGTGTACCAATACAGAGAATATTTTAGGTGTCTAGAGTTGTATTACCAATAAGACGTATCATTTTAGCTGATGTAACATTTTGATGATCAACGTCACGATCTATTTAATAGACACAATTATTGGCAATGCGTCGAAAGTTTAATGTTTTTAAATGTTTTAAATGTTTTGAATGTCTGTTTTGCACACCAAGGCTGCAAGGCTGTTAAACAGCAATACTGTGAAACAGTATACAGTTTTCTAATAAAGAAATTTAAAAATGCTCGAATCAAGTCTTTACTGCCACACACTTTTATACTTCAACCAAAAAATTAATAATGTTATGTTTTATTTCTAAAATACCCCAAACAGTTGTAAATGTATTTTCTTTCACCTCACTCTCAGGTAACTGTCATGAGCAAGCAGGTCTGGATTTGTTTTCCCACACACTTCTCAGTATATGACACACCAGTTACTGCATTTATTATATGTGTGTGCCTTGCCTTACTGATCAACGAGACTTACAACAGTCGGGGGAGGTGGCAAAACTGGAGCAGTCAAGTCGGACACGTTATGCTTCCTGTAGTGATGCTCACACGGTGCTTTCTTTATTGCAAGTAGATTAGATTTAATATTTGTCAAATAAACAGATGTACTCTACATGCAACAACACGACATGGTTTTCAGCAAATAGGTTATGTGCTTCTTAATATAGTGCACTATAAATAATAGTACATTATTTAAATACCTATTTATTTAACATTGTGTGTCCGCGCGATACAACATCAACAGGCTATATTACATGTTACAAAATTTAGAATAAACACGAAACGCACGTCATCGTTGTCGTCATCGAGTCGTGTAATAGCCGTGTTGTTATCAGAGCTTGGGCAGCCACTCTGAAGAAACTGTAAAGACTGAGCCAGCCAAATCTCTCTCAGGACCCTACTGGTCACAATAGCTCTAAAGCCTAACCACACACACACACAGACATAAACCGCTTCAGCTACAATTAAAGCAACACTTTAATAAAGCTTTAATGTTTTCATTTTTCATTTCATGGGTATGTTCTTCAGTGCAATGCCTCGTGCTGTAGAGCGTTTTGAGTCTCGGCATGCCTGCATTATTTATGCTGCAATCAGCCCGCTGTGGCACATATTAGTACTAAATAATCGCATTACATAACCAACTATGCCAGTTCTTGCTGAGGTCATTCTCTCTTCATATAAAGCACTCTTCATGCTTCAAACATTTGTGAAGAAAAAAAGTAATAAATGAAAAAGAAATGTCACACAGTGCAGGAATGGTTATGAAAACACTGCTTTTGCTTTTACTTTACGTTACTCCGACATGTCTGAAATATATTTTTGTTAAACTTGATTGTTTTAGTATATTGCCAACGAAAACTATAACTGAAAAGTAATCAAAAATTATGTTTAGTTTTTAAAAATAAGTTATCATTTATCTCAGGATTAAATATTTTTTTTCTAATCTAGGTCTGTGAAAATAATCACAATACATTAACACGATATAAAGAAACTATTGTCACTTTATCTAATGTGACATTAGAACTAATTCTCTCTGTTCTGTGTAGTTTTAATAACACTGGTAAGAACTTCTTTATGAAGCTGTCTAAATAGGGACATTGTACTATAACCAAAGCCTAACGGTTTTGTTTTGTTTGTTTTTTTTTACACAAGAATCTTTAGAAAATCAATTGTTGTACTGCTTTTTGCTTTTAAATGAGGACATACTTCATCTAGGAGATTTTGGAGATTTTGTACTTTCAAATTAAGTTAATTAAACAATCAATTGAAGATGGGACATTTTATTCAACAGAACATCCTTATCAACAAAAATCAACAAGCGTGAAACAGCATTTTTCTTGGAAACGTTAATGCAGGCGTGTCCAATCCTGTTCCTAGAGGGCCACTGGGCTGTTGTGTTTAGCTCTAACACATCTGCCAAGAAGTTCCTAAAAATGCTGAAGGTCTTGATTAGCTGGTTCAGGTGTGTTTAATTAGGGTTGGCACTAAACTCAGCAGGAAGGTAGCCCTCCAGAGACGCCACGTCGCGTTGATGTGAAAACTGAGAAGAAGCACAGCTCTATAAAACCAATTATGTGACACTGAATATGAGAACAAAATAGCTTAAAAGTTTATTTGTTTTTTGATTGAATTTTATTTGATTTGTTAGCCCTTATCACTCTTTTTTTAACCCAAGTCACAATCTACCAGATCCAATTTCAGCCGTCACTCAGTAGCTATGTATACATGCACCCAGATAATCCATTAGTAATCAGATTGATGGCTCAATCAGACTGAATAGCCTTCATGTAAATACCTCAATCGATCCTACTGCGTTTGCTCTGCATGAAATTTTGATCATATTGTAAGGGGTGGTGTATACCTGATGTAATATGATCGATAATAAAAAAAATAAATAAATAAACACTTGAATGCAACTACCTTTCTAACCAGATTCAAAAACACCTTGCGTGCATGCTTTTACCAGAGCACGTCGTCTGTTAAAATATGTTTTACTTGGCTTTGTTCAAAATTCATCGATTCAAATTCAAAGATGAATCGAATTGCAAAGTTCAAGGTTCAAATAAACAGAACTTTTGGCACGTAAACATACATAACCTACAGGCCTGGTGAAACTCTGTTTTGACTTTGTAGGCCAGAAAAATTCAAAAACATCTCTGTTTATGCTAACGTCACATTCAAGTGTGGAGAAATTTGCTATTGTTATTTCAGTTCTGGAAGATCTGCAATTAGAAACAGTGCCACAGAATGGAGCGAAACTGTCTTGCCTTTATGTTTAATTGAAATGTTTCACTGTTTTCCAAACAAACTGCCAAACCCAGCTATTTAAAAGAATGAACTAGATGAATAAAGGATACAAACTAGATGAATAAAGGATATGAAATAAGATTAATTATGATTAGTCTACTTTTTCCACAGATGCACAGTAACACCAAAAACATTTATTTGTTCTGTGTGTAGAAAACGAAAAAAATTTCAATCAATAAATGAGAGCAGACAAGCGGGGTCTATCTCCAATCACACATCAATCAGGGTATCATCAAGGCTTAATGATCAGACTGTATTGATCAGTCAAGATCCAGTTACCCAAATGCCCTTAAGCCAATTAGTGATGTCTGAAATCCACAGGAGCTGCTTATCGAGAGCTGCTTCCTTCATAATCAAAAGCAGCTCAGCGAGAGCAGGAAACTGACCATTATAGAGAATTGTACTTTCATACGAGTTGTATGGAGCCTGTTACATTCATTATTACATTACAGCGACCCAGCAGGTTTCACCTCTCTCTTTCTTTGCTCTCATTCCACCCCTCTATCCGCACAATCCTCCCACATCATTAAAATGTTCTGTCATTCATTTTTGTTGAAACTTTTCTCCTCTCTTTGTCCTCAGAGGATGCCAGATCTAAATTCTGACTGTCTTCTACTGGTTTAATGCCAATTACATCTTTGCAAAGCACAGACAAACACACACATAGCAGCACATTTTATTTGATTTTGGAGCTCTTTAAAAACACCATTGATTATATTGATTAATAAAAATAACGACAAGTTTAATGCCGAATATCATGTACCCTAGAATCTCTTTGAGGGTATAAGGGTAATTGCTATTATATGCAATTTAAGAACCTTGACATTGACTACAAGACTGTTCAGCAAAGGTGTGAAATGGGACTTGTACTGTGTATTTAGTTGTGGTTGCTAAGGCACATATTAGTACTGCTCAAGGCTCTTTCACTACTTTTGGGTAGTAAGTACCAAATGCAATCCTCAGGAACATTGCAGAGCCAATGCATACTATCACGCTGAAATATAATATACTGTATGCTTTGAATGGACAAACACCACTCAAATACGAAAATCTAGTTTCTGAATATCAGTCTTGATTTTCTTTCTAACCCCAGTAGATACACTTGGTTGAAATGTTAAATGTCTCATTAGATGTGATTTCTCTTTCAGTGTGTTGGCAGAGAAACACTCTCCTTTGCACTACCTGCAAGTTCAGCTGAGCACGATCCTGACACAATTTTGCCTACATACATACGCACTAATTGAAAAGACTATTCAAGCAACTCCAATTAAAAAATGTAGCCGTAAGCAGCAATCATTGGGAGCCATGCAGAATTGGAAAGGGGACAGTATTACCACAATAACAATTGTGAAAAAATAGATACTGTGGGTGTTTGCGAATACAGGTGCAGTTGTAAAGTTTTTTTAATTTTTTGATTTATAGTGGTCCCGTCCTGGTAATTGATGAAATGTGCATCCCTGAATTGGAATTGGAATTATTATTGTTTGACAGGAGTCAGAAAATAACACAAAAGGAGTTAACACTGCCCAAAAATATATAAAAACAGAGAAAAATGAAGACATGGAAAATATTCTTACACGCTATATTTAGCTCAGAACATTCTGGGTATTCTAGTCCATATGTTTACTTGAGATATGAACAAATGTTGCAGTATTTCATTCAATTCAATTCCTACAAAATATGGTTCTAAATCCTCTTGTGGACACTCATGCACCAAAATTGCTATTATTTAAAAACTTTCTGCCTTCCTTTCTCCCCTACTCTTGCTTTTTATACTAGCATCACTAGCACCAACTGGGGGTGGAAAAGAGCTGGGAGGAGATCAAAAAAGGTTTATTTTCTCCAAGACAATTTTGAATGGATTTCTTTTTTTCTGGGTGGAAATCCATACGACCCTCTGTTGAAGTATGCTGCATCATTAGGATGAATTAAAAAAATTTTAGCCAAAGAGTTTATATACAGTATATGACAGGGTTCACTCATATTACTTTACAGCTGAAACTGCAACACGCAATAAGGCACACTAAATACCTCCTTTTAAATAAAAGAGATAATCAATTAGAAAAGTCATTGTTTATTAAATTAATTGATTATTAGATCTTGGCGGTTACTTGTTTAAGTAGAGGAAAAAACGGAGGCATAGCCGCTTTGCTGAAAAGGGATATTTTCTGTAGCGCAATTCCTGAGCTGAGCAAAAACATTCGCTTTATATAGCATCACCTAAAATCGGAAGGGTGTGTGAGTAGCGATGGTCAAGTTGACTTGTGGTCTCTGAGGCCCAAACTGTTTTAAAGCAGAAAATAATGAAGACGAACACATCAGGGGTCCAGCCCTGCACCGCTGCGTGAACCTCAAAAAAAGGATGAAACTTCGAAAAGATAAAAACTTACAAAAAACACAAAACAACAACAACAAAAAGCAATGGAGCACAATTACATCTGGCATTTAACTTCTTGTGAGTTGACGAGCTAATAGTAGAAAATGGTGCTAATGGAGGCAGGCAGGATCTTGAAAAAATATTACATATACTCCCTTTTGCTTCTTCAATTAGGGTCACACGCATAAAAAGAGACTCAACTCACTTTAATGGTGCTGGCTAATGATTCACTTAAGCACTCCTGCTCTCTCTTTCCTTCAGAATATACTGTGAACCACGGGGGACCGTGAAAGACCGCCATCACGGATTATTCCAATATAACAATAAGAAAATGAGAAGGAAAGAAAAAGTGAAAGGGAATAATTAGAGAGGTATTACTGTTCTATTTGTTGTATGGCTTCAAATATCATGTAATACAAGCTGTGTTTGCCAGAAAATGCTACTTGTAAATGGTTCTTGAACAGAGGAAAAATTGCCTTGATCTTCAATTGCATCATCAATACGGTAATCTCTCTTAGGCGTTCAATTGCATTCAAGATGGAAACGAGGACTGTTAAATAGATACATTACATCGAAGTTGCTCTCGACTTGCACAGACAGGTGAAAAAGTTGAATGCAGAAGAGATATGACAGAATTATGATGCAAACCTGCACACGCACACTTTGGAAGCAATTGGAAAATAGGCGGTGTAATTTACATGGTCATGCAGATGGGCACCTCAGGGATGTAATCATGCATGTCTGAAGCCTCTCAGCCTGCAGGAGTTAATTCTGCAATCATATGTGTGATATCTGCGAGCATGGGCATGAGACGGTGGGTGTGCGTGTGAAGTCACTCAAGCTTCAGCTAAATCTATCTATCTATCTGAACATCAAAAATAAGTGCAATATACTATATACAATATTGTGTTCATACTGTATTGTAATTACAGAAATGTAATCACAGATATAACCACATACAGTTTTTTTTAAATATGTATGTAAGCAATAAGTACACTGTATTAAATGATTAATTTATATATAAAGTACATAGGGGTTAAAGCCACTTAATATAAAGTAGGGCCATTTATTAAAATGTCATTAATTTACCCTCTTAGCTCTCTCTTGGTGTCTCTTTAGACCCTGTTCACAGATTGTGATGAAACGTTTACAAATTTAATATAAAATCTAACAAAATATTCCATGTTTTAATTTAAGAACGTGTACATTTATAACACCATGATGCATATTTAATGTATAGTTATAACACTATAATTTGTGTTATATTACCATTAAATGACTGAAAACTGGTTAAAGATGCTGTTTGAGAGCTGAAGTATTGAAAGTAAAAATCGTTCTCTGTTCTGACCTCTGAAATCAATATAATAATATTTTTTCCACTCTTTTGGAAAAATCTGTGAAACTGTCATAGATTTTCTTTTGATATAAGAGTGCAAAAATTATATCATTGACTATAGAAGTTTATCCAACTACTCACCCCTGAGAACTCCATAAACGTATAGTCTGCGAAAACATCCCTCCTTTCTTACAACCATCTGCAAGCTCTTATTCAGACCTTTTTTTTTAAAGGATTTTTCAATGATCTGTTACATTTAAAGTTCATGTTCGTAATTGGTTAAAAACGTAAAAATAGCTAAACTTGATCACCCACCAACAACTACGTACTTGAACGTATGCAGGCCTACAACATTTAGAACCATTATCTCAATCCACAACGTATAGCCAAGGTATCAGCGCAAATCACTGGCGATTCTAAACGAGCGAATTGAAATGGATCTCTGTACACGATTACATTCAATACGTGGATGACCACGCTGCTGTTTTAAATCAACACATTCTGTCTGAGCCACAAATTTGCATTCTGAATTTTCGCAGCTGTTAAAAATGCAGAACTGTGAAAGAATAATTTATTTCGAGCAAGATCCATATTTTTTTGCCAACAGCAACAAAAGAACACAAAAAAGCACTGTTCACTTATCTTGTTTATTTATCTGCCTAGATTACTATGTAAATGAGAAACAACCAAAGCCTGATTTATATCACTAAACATGACTGCTAAGCACTAAATGACTGTGGTATCTGGAATCATGTGATTTCAAGGTTCATGCTGATTGAATTGAGAGCGAGCGAGAGAACGGGATGTTAAGTCAAGGTGTGAGTGTATGAGTAAGCCGTGCGAGCATCTCTTCGGACGAATGTGCTCTTCTCATGCTCCGTCTCCACGGAAACCAGACAATCCAACATGGCAGCCTGCCAAAGCACCCCTCCCTGCGTCTCTCCGTCTTTTTCCTATTAAACACACCATCCCTCTGTTTCTAAACTAGGTCACTACACCTCCGCTACTCCCTCCATCCCTCCTCTCCCACCCCAGCCTTCCTTTATCTCTCTCACTCCCATGTGAGCATCTCTATTACCATAACCTCCTCTTCTCTCCATCTCGTTGCTTCTCCTGTTCCTCCTCTGTCTCTTCCATTCTATGCAGTCAAAGTTTAAGTACTTTACAGGCTTGACAAGTTGAACCACTGCTACAAATGCCCCCAAGCAGTTAAAAATACATGACAGAGTGAGAGAGGAAGAGAGGGATAAAGTCAAGGGTCTCTCTCTTCTTTTTAGACATTCATTACATCTCTCTACTACTGATAGCTCGCTCTTGCCCTCCTGCTACATTTTCAACTTTCAACCTTTTCTCCCCCGCCTCTTCAGGTACATTTTTTATCCTCCTAAATCCTTCGCATTATCCTTTTCACCTCATCTTTGCCATCATTTCCCTTCTCTCCCCCTCCTCCTCCACTTTCCTACCTACTTTCAAAAGACTCTATTAAGGGACATCCACACAACAGGGATTTGCGGCGACAAAGCGACCGGAAGTCTTTCATTTTCCATGAGAGTTAGCAATTTCCAGCAAACATGAGTGACAGCGACCGGGATGTGGCCGAGCTCAGAGATGAGGCGCTTGTTGAGAAGTTACTGGCCACAACCAATCGGAGCGAAGATAGGGAGCTCCCGTGAGTCAAGTGCAGGAAAGAGTGATTGATTTCATTATATGATTTATCTCTGCTCTCATAGGCTAATGTTCACCCTGTCAGCGTGTGGGATTGACAACTGCATTTGCTTACAGGTATGAGTTTCAAAATGTCCTGTTCACACGGCAGCTCACAATATAGTCGCAGCCGAAAGTATTGGCAGTGACAAATTTTTGTGTTTTGCTGAATTTGCTACTTAAGCTGTTGTGGTGTTCATTCACATTGCTTCTACAAGCATTTGCGGTAACATAATCTAGAAGCAATGTGAATGAACACCACAACAGCTTAAGTAACAGATAACACTAAAATTTATGTCACTTTTGCCCATGACTGTGGTGTCTTAAGTGACTATCACCTGTAACCATAGCAACACTGACTAATGTAATATCAAAGATGGCAATGTTAAAACAACAACAACAACAACAACAATAACAGTAAAGTCATATCACATTTGAAACTATAAAATTCCATTCGAGTTGTGTTCACTGTATAGAATTTGGTTCTTACTTAAGGCGAGACACTGCAGGTGAATAAGGTAAAAAAAACCAAGTTGATTAAAAAAAAATCGTATTACACGTTTTCTGAAAAAATGTCAGAATCGACAGGTGCATGAAAAAAAAGTTTTTACATGCAGTACCTGCTATTAAAGGGCACCTACTGTATTATGCTAAATTAACTTTCACATGTTGTATGAACATGAATGAACCACCCTATAAAGATAAAAATCCACCCGCTCCTTTTTTTAATCCCAATAAATCATAAGAAATCACAGAACAAGACATTTGCTCAGAAAACAGCGAGTTGCTGCTTCAACTGAAAATGGACATTTTCAAAATGATATAATAAATGCTCTGTGTGGTATTTCAAGCTGAAATTTCAGACATATTCTGGGGACACCTGAGATTTATATTACACCTTGTTAAAAAGGGGGATAAAAATAGCAAATAAGATTGACGAAGCAGCATTCAGAGAGGAGGTACAACAGCTAACAGCCTAAAGTAAAGTCAACAACCTTTCTCTGAAAGTGGACAAAGAGATGATCATTGACTTTAGGAGAGAACAGAGTGATCATTCTTCACTACACATTGATGGATCATCCGTGGAGTTTGCCAAGAGCACCAAATTCCTTGGTGTTCATCTGGCGGAGAACTTCACCTGGTCACTCAACACTAGCTCCATCAGCAAAACAAAAACAGCCCGTCTCAAACCCATACAACCTCTACAGGGGGGACCACTGAGAGCATCCTGAGCAGCTGCATCACTGCCTGGTTTGGGAATTGTGCCATCTTTTTAAAAAAGACTCTACAGCGGATAGTGAGGACAGCTGAGAAGATCATTGGAGTCTCTTTCCCCTCTATCACAGACATTCACGCCGCACGTAATCTGCATCCACAAAGCTAACACCATTGTGGATGACCCCTGAGATCTTCACATACACTCTTCACCCTCCTGCCATCTGGAAAGAGGTACTGAAGCATTCGGGCCCTCATAACCAGACTGTGTTACAGTTTCTTCCCCTCAAGCCATCAGGCTACTCAACATCCGGGAACTGAACTGTTTACACACACACGCTCACACACACTCTGAACTGTGCAAGCTGTCCTGCTCAGGACTCAAACTACTACACAAATCCACTTCACCATCATGCAGTTTACATGCCATACTGCACAGAGTACAAAGTACCGTACTGTTTTTGTCTTGTCATGTCATGTTTTTGCACTATTTATCTTTGCGCTTTTGCACCAAGTTGCACATGTTACACTTTATTTAACTTAAATGTAAGTTATTTGCAGTCTATGTTGTAGTGTTGTTTTTGTGTAGCACCATGGTCCTGGAGAAACGCGTTGTCTCATTCATTATGTACTCGTCAGCTATATGTAGCTGAAATGACAATAAAAGCTACTTGGTTTTACTTGACTTAAAGGTGCCCCTCAAGTAAATATAGCTGTAAAGTCACATCACTTTTAAAATGATAAAATTCCATTTGAATTTGTGTTGATTTTTAAATTTGGTTCTTACTTACGTCATTAACCAAACTGCGTGAATAATAATAAGTAATAAGACATGAAGATATAATTATAACTGCTTCTATAAATATTGTTTTGAAGTACACATTTAGGTGTGTCTCACTAAAAATGCAATTTAAAAGGTAAGTTTATGCCATGAGACTAGGTAGACCTATACAAAATGTAAATCTGACATTTTTGTCTTTTTTGTGATCAGTTTTTGAAAAGCTACAGATACACAGCCCACTAATGTTACAGCATCTAAGAATGGCCGCCGACCATCGATACAATCACAGTGATTAAAAACCCTGCATGTAGTTACACAAGCTCTCCAGTCTGGCCATCCTCTCTCTCTTTTCTCTCTTGTCCTCCCTTATCCCCTACATTTCCCAAGCCACCAAACACAGTTAATCACCCCATGTAGAGAAGATTAAGCTGTAACTCACACTAGGCCCTTTGGCCTATAACTACACTCAAGTGCTCTACTGTGTACAGTGTACAGGCCTGCTTAATTGCACAAGTCTGTGTTAGTGTTTTTCTTCTATATATGCGTCATGACTATAATAAATTGGACTCTGCATTTTAACACAGCAAGCAAATCAGTGGCATTCATGGACGCCGCTTTTGATTCCAATGAATAATTAACATGCCTTTGTCAGCCGGGGCTTTTTTAACGAGGAGAGAAACCTTTGATCCAACCTCATGGACTGATCACTCAGTCGAGCAAGACGCGCCGCATACCCTGCATGACCTCATCATTGCTTTTCTTTCTGTCTTTTCTGTCTCGTTTCCTCACGCACTCCTTCATCACTCATTCTTGTCCTGCTCCTTTTGCTATAATTATGTTAAACACTACGACTCAGCAATTTCTTTCATAAGGCATTTTTAAATGGCTAAACGCAGGGCTTCAAAGCGTTGCACAGACTGGAATAGCACAGGGAAAATATCACGGATGGTGTCATGAAAGGGCTATTAAAAAGTAATAAGTACATATAGCACACAGAAAAAATAACATAAAACATGTATTTGAATACATTATGGAGCTACCAGTGCTAAGATTGGTAAATTTTTCCAAAATGTGTATATATATATATGTATATATATATATATATATATATATATATATATATATATATATATATATATATGTATATATATATATATATATATATATGTATATATATATATATATATATATATATATATATATATATATATAATATGTATATATATATATATATATATATATATATATATATATATATATGTATATATATGTATATATATATATATATATATATATATATATATATATATGTGTGTGTATATATATATATATATATATATATATATATATATGCCAAAAGCTTAACCATAAAAAACATACACTGAAGTCAGTTTTATTCAATAAACTGATCAAAATTAACAGTAAAATGCATTGTTAGCCAGGTAAGAATTTTTTTTTTTAAATATCAAAAACAAGTAAACAAGTAAACAAGTGTCAATGTAGACCTCTAATTGGAAATCCAAAGAACACTGGTCTAGATCTAGAAATCATTGACTGTTAGTGGTTAACTTTGAGCTATGCGTATTGCACTTAATGGCAACTAGAACTGCAACACTGACATTTTATTCTATAGAACATCAATGCAAGTCGCATGTAAAAGCTTTCACTACTGTGTTGCTATCTCACTCTTCTCAGCTTTTTAAGTTACAGTATGTCACCCTTTTTTCATTTCATTTTGCTTATCAGGATACTGCTGGGCCTCTTCCAGTCTGCTTCCAGTCTGCACTTTTTGTTGCTCATCTTTGTCACCAACCTTCATTCATTCAAGATTTTTCTGGCTGATCTCATGGTAAAAGTGTGCTTTTGCTAAATTGTGCTGCAGCACGTACACATTCTTGCGGTTTCATATGAAATGACCACCAGTGGTGACACAAAAGGTTAATAAAAACAGAAAAAAATAAAATAAAATACAGTCTCAAAGCCATAGTCAGACTTCAAAAGACAAAACAGAACACGATTACACAGAAAGGCGCATCCTAAGGGTGAGTAGATAATGAATTCATTTTGAGTGAGTGTTCCAATATTAGTATTTTGTAGTTGCATACTGCGGTTTCCTGTAGCTCGACTGCTGGAGTCCCCGGAAATATACAAACCGCCAGACTTTAGCAATCGACTTAAATGTACGGATCTGAACATGCTGTGGTTACATTTTATGCTTTTAAACTGTATTATTTAAAATGAAATTGAGATAATACAGAATGTACTCCTTTGTGTTGGTTGATTCAAACATAGATGTATGGACATGTCGAAGCCTCATATAAGCAATCAAAAATAAGACTCATAATTTTCCAGTTTTAAGACTTCAAGTCAAGAGCATGTACAACACCTCCCAGTCTCTCCACTGTCAATTTTCTCTCTCCCCTCAGAGTATGATGAAACTTTAAAGCTGACTGAATGACTTTAAAAATCTGTGTTGTTGTTCCAAGCTGTCTCTCTTTCATTTCAGAAGGTTTTACTCTGGGCATTTGGCTTGTCTCTTCTCCTCACCTGCTGTCTGTACTTGTTATTGTCTTTGCAACCACTCGTAATGTGTGACAATTCTTTCACTGAGATTCACAACTTTCTTTTTCATCATCCTTTACCCCACACTCTCTCATTGTTCATACCTTATCGACTCTGATCATTCTTCCTTTTCTTACTTGTTTTCCCCCCTAACATAAGATTTTGTCTCTGCATTGTTCAAACATCAGCATGAACAATGCAGAGACATCAGAGACAGAATGCAGCGCAACCTGTGTATATGTCCTTCCTTCGCTCAAGGCTGCAAGACTGATGTCATTAGAGAACCTGTAGAGTCATTAATGTTAATCCTGGTTTTCTTTTAAAAAAAAACATCCGTGTACTGGAGCTGTGGGAAATGTTCAATATAAGTTAAGCTCAATAGACAGAATCTGTGCCTTACTGTTGTTTTTAGTTCAGTTCAACAACCAAAGAGTCACATTGGGGAAAAAATTGGACCGTACCATACCTGATTATTATCTTATTATTATTTTGTCTATGGCCTGGTACCACCAAGGTTAAAGGTGTTTCCTTCGAGGACACAAAATAAAACAATGCAAACAGTGCACAATCTGGCATTATAAAATCATATTTTTCAAAGGTAGCACTATCCAATGGCAAGTTGGATCGGAGGCTACGTCTCTCTTGCTTTCTGTAAGCCAACTGAGATTTAACAGATCCTAAAGCATGCAGTAGCATTGTTAGGGTGTAATTGAGAATGAATGAAGGAAAGCCACTAAGAAGAGGCAATCCCTTCATCATGCCGTGATTGGTTATGATTGGATATAATTGGTTCAAGCAATAAATTCAATCTCTTGTGCATGTTCCATGTTTGTAAATCAGTCTTTTTTAGTGAGCAATCTCCATGTCTGTGACTAGTGTTTACTGATATCGTTTTATATTTTATTCTCGCATATCATAAATTTTAATGTAAAAACATATTTTTGCCAAGTCATACAAGGTCAGTTTCCTCGTAGAAGTGCATTTAAATAATTGTGTACAAACTCTCATAGGCTCTACTACTCTCACCTGTTTTACAGTACAATTCTATGGAGTAAACTGTGTTTTCACAAGTCCTTTTTAAAAGGCCACCGCCGGCGTCTTTTTCTGCAGCTCAGAGCGCCTTTTCGAGTTGACAAAAGTTAAACTTTTTTGGGAAAAAAAACGCCTTACATTAAGCGCCCTTTTACAGTTGACCAACGAGCAAGCGAATATAGCGAGATCTGTCGTTTCCATAACAACAAGAAAAAAATGGATAAGCTGGCGAGAGATAAACAAGGAAATGTATGATATGACAATGTCGTTGTGAATTGACATTTTCTTCCCCGTTAACTTCAAAAGCCAACAGAAGAGACAACTTTTTACGATTTCTTGACATTTTTGCAGCACACAGCTGCAATCATTTTTTACAGCCATATTCCTTCTTGCTCTTCTCTCATACTCTTTAGATAGTATCTATCCAAAAGCAATATGTGTTTGCTGGGTATCAAACCCATGACCATGCTTTTTTTCAGAGTGATGCTCTACTGTTACAGAACTACGGGAATGTTTTTATCTAGACGTCTAGACAGACAAATGGACAGAGAGTCAGACAAACTGACTCACTGACTGAATTATCAGTCCCATGTGGGAGACTGGGATGTATTAGCAGCTAGACAATAAAATCTTCAGTATACAGAAATAACTACACAGAACATAATTAAACAAAAAACTAAAATTCAGTGCAGTTTTCAGCTAAAATGAACACTGAATTTTGACAACAAAACGCCAATAACTTTTATTTGCATGGTTATTCGATATTTTCACCCTAAAGCTCTTTTATCATGAATGAATTGTAGACTACAAATGCATCTCGTTGGCTTACAGTAGTAAAGCCTGCTCAGTAGCTCACCTGGTATAACACGATGTGGAGTCTCATGACTCCTTGTAAAGTAAAATGAAATGGTTGCTTCCGACAACTGTGCTTTACCGACACATGCTTCTGCTAACACTATGGGTTTTTACTGTCGTTTAGTGTGGGTGGTACATATTTTCAAACACAATAGATGATGAACCTTTCAGCGCCACTTAACAGACATTTCATTTCTGAGCTGCCAAGATACATGCAACAACAAATGTCATAAAACACTGCAAATTCATTCATTTCAGATAAAACCGAACACCCTTACTCGCTGGACATTTACGCTTTGAAAGCGCTTGAGTAGAAGCTTAATTCCATTTTGCAGAAATGTCGCCGCAGCCCCATGTTTACAACGAGCCTGGGTTTAAAGCAGGACATCAGAAAAAGCCTTCTCTCGGTTTCTGAGATGAGAGTGGCCTGAGCAGTGACCCGCACACACGCATGCCTGTTCACTGGTGATTAACAATATTGTGCTGCGCTGCTAAGTGTGATTAACCAGACGCTATGGCAACAAGCATTAAACAAACAGCAAGTGGCGTATCAAGACCGGCATGCCATTTCTGAGCAAACACAATGATTAATAACAGAGAGCAAGATGATGGAGAGCCGTTTTCATCTGTCAGCCTCTTGCTCCTCTCCATACATTCACAAAATGTCCTTTGGGCCACCTCTCCTGTCTGTCTCTCTATCTCATCTCTCTGCCTTTTCTACCTGCATTGTCTGTTTGTTGTCTTCATTTCTTTCTATTACATACAGAATCCAGGAGCAGACAGTAAAGCCAGTCCATGATGCTATCGCTCCCTGCATTCTCACGGTCCGTTCCATTCACTCTGATGAGATAAGAGAGAAGCAGATGTCCCAGCTGTCCATAGCGTACTCCGCTGAGAGGCAGCTGTGCTGAAAAAAGCTCTGCATGGAGACGTTCATACCCATCACAAGCGTTTTTTTGACTGTCACTTGTTTTGCTCAGAGACAAGTGTCAAGTTGTTAACTAGGTTACTAGACACGGGAGACTTGATGTGCACATGACAGACATACATATGGGGAAGCACCTTGTCCTTGTCGAGAAAAAGTCCATCGAGCAGCTTTGCAAATGCATTAGAAATTAGCTTTACCGTAACACTTGACCTCAAACATTATTCTCACGAAAGCGATGCATACAGCACATTAAAATTCAGTTCTATCATTTTTAATATGTAATATTTATTATAATCTGTCTCGTTTGATGCACAGCGTAAACAGGTTGTTCAGTCTAAGCTATTAGATAACACTTCAGGTGCACTAGTACGATAAACAATGATAAATACTTTTGCATAAATATCCCATATCCAAACACTAATGGAGGCTAACCCAGAGATATATATATTTAGATTTACTACAGATTCTGAATTTTTGTGATGATGAAAAAGTAACAATAACCCGATGAGGCAAATAACTGTTCATTCTTGTCGTTTCAATATTTGATTTCACTAGACTGCCAAATTGAAGTGGCTGTATGCTAATATTAAATAAAGTATTATTCATTGTTAATTCATGTTTGTTAGAAATAATGTTAGCTTACACAACTTGAAATATTAATTATGTATTAGTGCATTTATAAATTAACAATAACCTAGATTAATAAACGCCCGTATTTGTTCCGATTTTAAACACTTCGACAGTTCGTTTGTTTATTCATGATAGTTAAATAATAAATAATTAATTAAATAAGTATTTAGTTCTTAGGTTGGAAAAAAAAATACATGGATAAATGTGTATATCGGCACAGTATAATCTATTTCAAATAAACTCTAAGTAGTATATAAAATGAAACAAAGTGTGGCTGGTTTCTTCCTGTCTGAGTGGGCGTTTCTTGGCCAGAATTAGATGCGATGTGGACCTGACTTTATGCCTACTGACAGCTGCCTGGATACACAGGACTATGCAGAAACCAACACACACACACACACACACACACACACACACGCAAAAGATTAAACTCATCGTATTCACACACACAAGTCTATAAATGTGAAATGACAACAAATAACGCCACAAACACATACTGTACAACTAAATTATAATGCATTCTTAACAAAAAGGATTACGCATTCTCACTTTCACAGTGCAACCCTCCATGCACCAGCATGCTGATATGAGACTGAAGTGCTCATAACTCTCTTTCCTTCTTTTCTTGGCCCTGTCACCTCCTTGTGACTGCCTCTGTCTCCCTATTTCTGAAAGGGGTCTCCGTCTCCTTACACTGAATGCAGGGACTACCCATCTGTTAGTGCTGATAACCACAGTCTCCCCTCCCTCTATCCCCCTCCCTTTAGGATGCTGCCACTTCAGCTGTACTCCGTCACTAAAAGGGCAGAGCCTGGTGCCAAACTCCTGGTGTACCAACCAAAGAAAAAGAGGAGAGAACAATGGATTTTTAAAAAGGGTCTGTGCCCTTTTAAAAGGTAACAATTAGAAAAACCGAAGAATTTAACATACTTAAGCACGTGAGACGTAAATGAATGAGAAGGAACGAGAGTGTCTAAAGTTTATCTTTGTTGGTGAGCTTTAATTGGATAGTATCTTGTGGTTTTCTGTTGTCAGTGCGATTTTACTTTGTTGACCTGATTGCCCTGACCAGTGCCTTATTTTCCAATTAGTCCATGTGTGTATATAAAAGCCTGAAAATTTGAAAAAGTATCTTGTCTAATAAGCTTTGTACTCACTAAATATTTGGTCTATTATCACTAAAGATCTTGTAACCACATTATATATATATATATATATATATATATATATATATATATATATATATATATATATATATATATATATATAGGATTACAAATACAAATAATTTTTTAAACAGAGTTTAGTTGGAGGGCTCAAGGAACATGTTTGAGAGTTCTAGATCATTAATAAAGCGCATTATAGTGACTTGGAAGCCATGTCTGAGCCTGAACTAGTTTGTTCACAAAATCATGCCCTGTTGTGTTATGCAGTTTTTCATTTTAACATTTAAAAACATTTCAAATATGTTTACGCTACACTGTTCTGTTATTATTTTTGTCATTGTATTTTGTCACGAAAGTCATACCATATTGTGCTGCAATTCTTAGCAGCCAGAACAACTTACTATATGTATACATACCACTATGTCTGACATCTGTCCGGGACTGACTGTAACATTACATATTAAAGAGGGATGAAGAAAAAAACAACAACCCTTGAGCATATAAAGCACTCACATACAGATCCTCGATCCTGCGGCTTTGAAACGTGTTAAGTCAGGGAGAAAGCCTTTCTAAACATGTTAGCCTGTATTAGACTGTATAGCTGTAAAACAGCGCTGCCCAAAAAGAAGAATGACAGTGAGTAGGCGAAAAGAAGGACGGAAAGTACAGCATAAGAGGAGGACAAGGGATATGGCATGCTAGTGAGAGAGAAATAGAGAGGAAGGATAATCTAGGGGGAAAAAGCGGGTTATTAGAAAGGGATGGAAGGAAAACAATATCCCTCATGAGACATAACAAATATGTTTAGACAGAGCATATACAGCGAAACAGATTCAGGCAAATATATGGAACAGAGGAGCAAAGAGAGGTGGTGAGGAGAGATGTAGTGATGGAGTCTATAGAGACAGGATGAGAAGAAAGAGAAATGAACAGTGACAAACTACACTGTGGCTGAAAAAACATACTAGGAGAGGAAATTAACAAATCTAAATTGAAACTGAGGATGTGTGAAAACACGTCAGCAACTGGGACAGTGTGTGTGTGTTTAAAAAAATGAGAGCGAGAGAAAGAGAAATTAGATGAATATTACAAAGATAAAGATTAAAGAGAGGTGTAAAATAATAGGATAAAATAAATGAGGCAAAAAGTACAAAGAGAGATAGAGAGAGGAGAGAGAGAGAGAGATGAGTGATGTAGAAATGGTAAAAATCCATTCAATCGTTTCCTAAAAATAACATTTAAAATGTGCACTTTGCAATTTTTTTTTTTTTTACTTGCATGTAAGATGAATGTTCTTTAAAAAGCAAATATATACACTACAGTTCAAAAATGTTGGTGTCTGTATTTTCTTTTCTGTTTTGTCTAAAAACAGGATGAACAAGTTCATCACAACACAAAAATTCTACTTCTGTGTAAAATTCTTCACTGTCAATTTGAATGTATTTAATCACTTGAGGCACAGCACATCACCTCCTCCTTTTTAATTTATATTCATATTGCAAACAACAGAAAAATAAGGTGCCAATAAACAACATTAAGAAAAATAAGCTGTGCCAAATAAAACACTTTTAACATTACAGTTCTATTATAGGTGAACAAAATAAATCTTTGCATTAAAAAGACCACTGAAACACAGTGCCATAGCAATCGCACTGTGACTTGAATACCTTTGGTATTACTAAATAACGCCAACTATCTGGCGAATGTACACAAAATCTAGCGGTGCCTGATTACAGCCAGCCTTTAGGAAGTTCTGTAGGTAATTGAATAATAAGTTAAGTTATACCAGCTGTATAAACGTGCATGTGATCGTGAATCTTGAAAGTGAATGAGATGAAAGTGAAAAGCAATCTTATACCTTAGTAAGCGTTTTCCAATGTCACTGTCCAGCGTATTAATAGCCGTTTCACGCGGCTCCCTGTTGCCCGTGATTTATTTACAGTATAATTACAGTATAATAGCTAAATACCTTAAATATGTAGATATCAGAGAACAATTTAACACATTGTATCAATGCATTTATGACACCTTTTAATAGAACCTGAAAGGGTTTTACACTCAACAAATTAAAAACAGCAGCATTTTCACTTGTGGCCTTATGATTTAGCAATGTATTTTCTTAAACTAGACAGAGATTAAGAGGTGGGTACATGCACTTTAAAAATGATTTCTACTGCTTGCTCAATTTAGTTAATGACCCTCATGCAAAACAATTCTTCAGTGTTTTTAACCGTATTTTACTTTCACTGCATGCAATCTATTACGACTACTGCTTTGCATGGAACTGATGCTGTTTAAATTACTGTTATTTTATGCATCTTTGAGCAAGAAAAGTAAGTAAGCGTCTTGTTAGTGTTCTTATATGTTGGGATTTAATTACTTTCTGTTATGTTGGCGTTTCAAGGGCTACCGTGATATAAAAATTATACTGCTTGATGTTGTATAATAACTGTCAAACTGCCAGCAATTAAATACAGAACATTAGTTACATTAGCACACTGCTAATTATGTTGCATGTTGAGTGTTGTATGAACGGCAACTTAATGCATTTGAGTTCACTGTTGAATTGAATATTTCTTCAGTCCACAATTGAAACTTACAGACATACTCATACATCGACTCAGTGCATTTCTCCAGCATGAATACACAAATAACTCATTTACACAATAATTAAAACAGAGCGAGAGAATAACCTTCAAAAAACAGAGACTAAATGAGAGAAAATAGAAAGAACACGCCACTTGCACACACATCTACCTTCCATTCATAACAAAATAGACCTTTACAGGGTTAGAGGTTATGTTATCATTGCCATGCTTCCACTAAAACACCTGTCAATCACCCATCGCTATGGAAACACCAATCTGACCTTTTATATAACACTCTAGACAAATCGTGATCAGACAGCTCCATCTCTCTCACTCACTCTCTCTCTCTCTCGTGACACTGTTATTGTTTTTCCAAAGACATTGTTTTTGCAGTTTCAGTCATGATGCATTCAATTAAGAGGCTTCATGCTGTAGCACAAGACAAAAAAACAGGCAGACAGCTATCAATGCTGGCACCTTTTATCTGATGAGCCCAATGCGAGTTGGGCCTCTGAGCTGCAATAATCTAAAATGAGCAGGTCAGCGTGCAGCTGCCATTATTATTTCAGAGTTAAAAGACATATCTAACAAGGGTGCATCACTTTCGGCAAAGCATGTCAGGTCAACATGTTGCTGTTACATCACGTTTGCTTTTCTCTCAGCCCTGCTTCACCACAGTTCATGTCAGGCCTCTTCATCTTTGACAGGAAACTCACCCTAAGGGAAGTTTTGATATTTGCACACAGCCATCACTGATGAGACTGATAAATGTCATATCACTGTGTTCACATACACCCTTTGGGATAACCGGAAGACGCAAACTCAAATATACAGGTTACTGCTCTCTGCAGATATAAATCTGCTTGCTCAAGAAGGACCGAAATTACAATGTAAATACAAAGTTAGATATTCTGCTGCTGTACCAAACAGTTTTAAGTTATTTGAGTGAATGCGCTCGTAAAATCATTTTCATAATCATTCTTGTTTCACTGGAAAAACATCCTTAAAACAAGATCAATTTACCCATAAGGCACAACAGCTATTCCGGTTTATTCAGTCAATATCTTGTTCCATAGATTTTTTTCCCTTTTGCCTTTAAATTTATTGAGGTGCATGCTCAAAACAAGTGGAAAAAATATATAGGAAAAGACAGAATACTACTACAACATTCAAAAATTATGATAAAATTAATGAAAAGACTGATGGATAATTTCCCTAAATTTGGTTTGTATCACTTTTTCTATACCAATATAACAAACGCTATGCAAAAAGGAAGTCACAGTAGATAAGGTAGAAATAGATCTGTAATGTAACACTAGCAAGTAATCTCTTTTTATAGTGAATATTTATTTTGTTTAACAACATTTGTAATAAAACACAAAGGCATAGCAATGGCACCAAAAGTGAGAAATGTCCCAAACATGTAAAATGTTTTTTATATATAGTATAATATTCTATATTCTAAGAAAGAAAGATGAGAGATGTCTACTCCATACCAGTAAGCGAAAAAAAAAGAGTCATGGATGTGTGTGCATGTGTGTGTGCATTGCTACACCTGTAATTACTTAGTTATCAGATCTCTACTGAATTAATTATGGTGGCGCTGCAGTTTAGTGTGGAGGTCTGTGGAGTGAGTGTGTGAGCAAACCAGACCTCCTTGGTTCTGCAGGAAAGACGCTGTATACAGAAAGAATGGAATACATTTAAGCAGTGAAGACATCAAGACACGCCTTCTCTCTGTACATCTCTCAATCCACTCCCCTCGGCCCTGTTAGTACCAGTCTCTCCCTCATAAAAAAATTAATCATCTTTCCTTGCTGTTTTTACTGCAGATGGACTGAAAGGCAGAGCGATGAGGGAAAAGTAGACCTGCAATGTATAGTTGTGCCAAAAGTGTTAACTTATGTTGGAATGTCATTACGTTAGATTCAAAGTGTGGCCAAATACACTTTGGCAAAAATTTGAGCGAGAGGGAGAGAGAAAAAATACCATTAAAAACAGTAACACTGTATTTGAAATATTTTAAATACGCAATCATTTAATGTAATATAACTATATAAATAGGTTACGTATGCAACCATGGTTCTTCAGGAGGAAAGAGACGCCACATTGATGACACGTAATAGTATGTGTAATCAGTCCAAAGGATAGGTGAGACTTCATGGTCGGATGACGCTATTGGCCAGAAAGCATATAAGCATGTGGAGTGCAGCCAGCTTCAGCTTCTGTCATGAAGGGAGCACAGGCAGGGATGTCGGAATTGTGACTACAGATGCGGCGTATTGCTTTTTGAGGTACCATGGTTACATACAGAACCTGGAGACGCCTCTTCCGAACTCGAACCCACAAGATGCTCACGCCCCCGACTTGCTAATCCCTGCCTTAGTATGTGTACCTGACAGCTTGGGTGAGAGAAAAAGAGTCTGAAGTGGATCACAAGTCCAACTGGCATAAACGGACAAACGTATGGGGTAGACCATCCTGCAGCGTCACAGATGGCCATTGAGACCCCAAATTACAGGGCCTTGAGGCCTCCACACCTCGTGACGAGTGCGCTTTGACTCAGCGATAGTCCAAAGGGCTCGAAAGCAGTATTGATGGCATCCAGTTAAGCTTCTGCTGGACAGAGGTTGTCAAACGTGTCACCAGGGGTCTATACCAAATGAATGTCCACCGAGAGAGGCGTGGAAGGCCGAGATCACCACCACGTGAAACATTCAGGGTGGTGTGAGGACCCCTGTAGAGAGCTTGGCCTGCATGAACTCCAGTACTGTACCGCCCCAGCAGTTAACTGGGTCAAGCTGGCGGTCTCTGCACCATGAAGTGAAAAGCTTCCACTTCAGGGCATGCAGTTTCCTCGTAGATGGAGCTCTGGATTAGAGGATGGTCTCAACAACCTCAGTTGAGAGACCAGAAGCTAAGAACATTATGGTGGCCACTGCTTTTTTGAGAGGAGGTCCTCCTGACTGGAATCCTCCCATGGAGAGCCGCCCAGGAAGGCCCCCAGGCCCGAGAACCATACTAGGCCCGGCCAGAACGACGCTACAAGTAGTAAACTGACTGAGTCCTCGGCAAGATTCTCCAGAACTCCGGGAAAACAGAGCGATCGGGAAAAGGAGTACAGATGGAGCCCTCGGCCACATCTGTACAATGGCATCCAGCCCCAGTGGAGCTGGATTCCCTGAGGCCCAACCCCGCCTCTTCAATAAGATGTCTGCTTCCACACATTAACTTGACTAGAATATAGATGGCTCTCTGCGAGAGGAGTCTGTCCCAGGCCCACACAAGGATCTGGTGCACCAGCTTATACAAGGACGCGAAAGCAGAGGTGGTTTGTTGGTGCGCACCAACACATATCGATCTCTTTACCACGGGCCGAAAGTGGCCAATCATGACTGCTCTCCAAGATGTGAGAGACGTGTCCGCTTGCTAGCATTATGCGACGACAAACGAGCTCTCAGCATTGGGCCCTGATGTATTAACCAGGGTTTCCTCCACATGTCTAAGGCACGTACAGAGTGGCGTGACACTTTGATCATGCAAAGCAAATTTCCCTTAGGGAAACACCCCTGTTCCTGAGCCACCACTGAGGTGGCCTCATGTACAGCAAACCAAGAGGTACGTTGTTGGACGCAGCTGCCATAAGGTCCAGAAGTCTTTGAAACTGCTTGACAGTGAGTGACCTGCCTTCTTTTTACTCTTGCAACTGCAGTGAGGATCGACTGATCCGTGAGCAGAGTAGTCAAACGAGCCTGCATCGTGGTCGATCCCACACCACACCAAGATAAGTGGCTCTCTAAACTGGAGAAAGCACACTTTTCTTGGTCTTCAGTCTCAACCCCAGACGTTTATATGACAGAGGATGACATCTAGATGTCTGATCACCTCTCTCATTGACTGCGCTAAAATCATCTGTCTTTGTAATAGAGTATGCGGATGCACACTCTTCAGAACGTGCAGGGTGAGAATGCAAGGCCAAAGGATGGATAGACACGTGAAATACGATCTCTTAGATCAAATGTGACAAATCAGTCCTCAGACTTGATTTGAGACATGCTCTGTTTGACAGTGAGCATCCTGAACTTCAGCTTCATCACTGAGCGTTCAGGAGCCTGAGATCTAAAATAGGCCATCAGCCCACCATCCTTCTCTGAACTATGAAGTACCGCCTATAGAACCTGAACCCTCTAACGTGAAGAGAAACCACCTCAATGGATTCCTTCCTCTGGAGAGTATCTACTTCCTGTTCCATCACCAGAGCTTGCTCTGTACCCATGAGTGTGGGCAGAATGCCCATAAATACAGTGGAAGCAATCTCAGCTGGATTCTGTAGCCTTTTTCTACAGTGTGCAGGACCCAAAGAGGAAACATTTGGCAGCCCCAAGCTGCAAATGATCCACTAAGGAATCAGTCTCTCAAGACTGACCTCTGATATCACTAGAACTGCTAGCTCGGTGTCCTGAAATGGTGCGCTGGCAGGAGACAACCTGAACTAGCTGCTCTAGAGGTCCTCATGGTTGACAGATCGATCTTCTGAGGGCACTGAGAAGAGACGGTCACCGCACAGACAAGTGTGTTACCCACTTTCCCAGAGGGGCCTGCCCTCTGAAGACCTGAGTCATAAGCACCAGAACTGCTGATGTCTCCTACTGAAATGAGGGCCCTCAGACCCCGCCATCTCCCAGGAAGTAAAACCAGAGCTTGGCAGGGGCTCCCACACCGCCAGGTGACCCACTAAGGGAACCAGTCTCCCAAGTCTTCCCAGAGTAGTTAGATCGGTGCTCTGAAATGGCACAGCGGCAGGAGATAACCAACCTAGTTGCTCTAGGAGCCCCCTCAGAGGCGGTAAGCCTCTCAGCCCCGCTACGCTTCTTGGGCCGAAGAGATTGAGAGATGTGCTCGCTGGAGACCTCTGCACCCTGGAACACTGGCAGGGTTGGCAGATCGATCTCCTGATGGCACTAAGGAGAGGCGGTCACTGTGTACTGCAGTGAACACCGCCACGGCTCTCAAAAGTCCTGGTCCATAGCGCCAGGACATAACAGAGAGCAGTGTTCCTTACTCAAGATTTTTTTCTATCAAGCGATGAGGTCATCTGCCCATGATGTCTCGCCTTTAATCCATTGACAGATTACACATACTATTCAGAGCATGGTCACGCTGGAGGAACTGCCTATAAGCGCCATCAACAAGGCTTGAGTTCCTGAAGAGGAACTGTTATATATACAGTATGTGTAATATTTATTTATTTTTATTATTTATTTGTTTCCCATGATTACACAGCTGAATATTCACTACAGCAATTACTCACAATCTTACAGAATCATTCTGTTTTGTTTGTAAGTCTGTTATACATTAAAAATAAATGCTGTATAATATTTGATTACATAACATTTTAATGTGAGTCTTACCCTCTTTTTTTAATTGCTTGCACACAAAAATCTATCATGAAGTATCTTGAGTCCCTTTCTAAGCACAACCAATTTAAAATACCATACTAATTCATCAGTGCTTCATACTTCACTCCTCACATGTGCAATCCTCATTGCCAGTGCTGGCTGTTGTAATTACTAAATAATTAGTTACTGTAATTTAATAACTTTTCCCTTGAAAAAGTAAAGGATTACTCGTATTTTTCTGTAATTGAATTACAGTTACTCCTTATGTAATTGAACTTAATACAGCGCATAGACTGCAGAACCTTTCTACACAATACAGTATTGAATTTAACATTTAACATCTAACCTCAAAATGCACACTTTTATGTAAACATCTCACTTTAAATACTTTGGTAAGTTATTAAGAATATTGCTAAGACTAGTGTCCAATTCTCACTTTTAACTTGTTGGTGATTAGCATGAATAGTACTGGGATATTGGCTGTTTATTTTAAAAACACATTAATGTCTCATTCTGCAAGAGCTTATTCTAAATCCTTAATCCTACTCACTTCTAAAACTTAACAATTACTTTACTAGGAATCAATAAGCAGTAAATAGGAGTATTTTGGAAGCAAAAGACATAATTAATGGTGAGAATTGGATTCTAATCTCAACTGTGAGAAGGATAATTAATGCTATTACTTTGAAAGATTTAAAATAAATTTAAATTAACTTGTCGAGGTAAATATAGGATTTAGACAGTAATACTTTTTGAAGGGAGTAATTTGTACAGTAATCAATTACACTGTTTGTAATCAGTAAATAGTTATTATAATAATCTTTTTATAAATTAATTTCTAAACCAAAACTTTACTTAACACCATCCTAATCTTGGGTTTAGGATAGGTCTATAAATACAGATCTGGACAACTACACACAGTTATACATTCTTTCCTTTCCTCCTGTGTAATACTGTATTCTCAACCACAAATGCTTACAGTAAAAAGAAAAAAAGAAAAAGCTTTTCAATCTTGCTTTCATGTTTACAATGAATTTTTTTAACATCTCTGCAAATCACTTTCAAGAACAAAAATGTGCATAGGAGTTCATGACAGAAGAGCATTGGTTTTGAATAACTGTGTGCATACGACATATCCAAAATATGTTTTCAACAAGAGACAAAAGTTCGCTGTTGATGTTTTGCTTTTTTGTGTTTGTGATGTTTTAAATGCAGTGCTTCATTTTGCAGGCGATGTGACGATTTTGCATTTCGTGTGAGTACTTTACTTGGATTCGTGTGTGTGTGAAGTTCAGAAAAAAGGCAAAGTTTTAAAATGTGGATAAGCAGTTGTGTCCAGAAACTTTTGGGACCACTGCAGATCCTGTACTGAGCTTTCAGCATTGATGAAAGAACTGCATTCGAGAGATGTGTGTGTTTGTGTGCATTATTCATTTCTGTGTGGTCTTAGTGATTCCACTGTCCTCTTTGACCAACCACCGTGATAAATGATTTCATCCCGACCCCCAAACCTCAGCCCTGTGCAACTTCCTGTCTGCGTGCATGTGTATGTGTATATGAATTATTAAACAACTAAGACCACATGATGGAGCTTGATGATAACAATAATGATGTTGATCATGAAGACTATGACTTAATCAAGATAACAATCAAGAGCTAAAACTGCATTGATGAGGAGAATAATTATAATGCTGTCATTAACAACAATACGCCTTCTCAGGAAGCCTCTCGGTAGGAATCTAAATGTTTATCACATGATCAAACATGCTCTCACCCTATGTTTTTCACCCTCTATCTTGGAAAGGTCTCTTTGATGTATAACTGCTGCATGAATGCTAATATGGGCATCTTTGTGTTTTCACTTTAACTCTTCAATGGAATCTGCTGCATTTTATTTGGATGGGAGTTGCAAGCTGTAAAAATTTTTAATAAAAATGTTATTTTGAAGGAAAATGTTGAAATGTTTTTCTTTGTTACTTGACTCCTAATGTTTTGTAAAACCGCATTTGTTTTCTATGCCTTTTTATCTTCCTGCTTAAGGGTTAAAAACACAAACCAAAGCCTTCTGAGCAAATGCATAATGCTTATATCTGTTAATATATTATTCTGTGCGACCAGCTCTGCATAATAATTGCAGTGTGCTGAATTATGAGTCAATACGCACGTGCATACAGTATACTGCAATGAATGTACAGCTGGGTACAGTACAGTATGATATATCGAATATGCTTAAAAACATAAATTTGTGCAAAGCCAGATGATCTTTTGCTTGTAGATGGAAAACCCGCCCATAACCCTTGATCTAGGATCTGTTTTCTTCCTTTGATAATATCATACCAAAATAGAGTTGGCACTCAATCCACTGCCCTTCTGCTTTGGAAAGCGCGCCAAATAATTTAAAAATTTTACAACAATGTTTACACATCAAAGATTGATCAATGTTTGTTCATTTCTAAAAATGCAATGGCCAATCAGAGGTGTTTAGTTTAGAATCCATTCACTCACCGCTTTTGTAGTAAACCTTATGCTAACAAAGTCATGTTAATTATTTTTAATAGTGTTTTTGTGAACAAATAAATGTAATATTTTACAATAAAGTTTGATTAATTAAAGATAGGAAATGTATTAAAGTGTATTAATGTGTTAGTTAATTATTCTAAAGTATTCTAAAGCAATTAATGTATTTCGAGCATTATTCAAATATTAACCCCCACCAGTCGTGAGTCCTAGCACCTGACCTGGTTTAAAGTTTACTTATACTTGATTAGTGACCTACAAACAGTGCAAAATCTTTATTTATCTTTATAAATCTTTATTTATCTTTATTTAAATCTTTAAATGCATCCTCATATTAAACAATACAACAGTGTTCATTTCAAGGTTTAAATGGAAAATTCCCTTTTTTTAATATGATATCAAACTTTTGGATCCTTCAGCATATGCATAATAAAACATAAGCTGTAATGGTATAGCTAGAGTCTGTGCTCAGAGTGTGTCGCCACGCATTGTTTTAATATCGCGACTGAGTGTGTGTCTGTGTAAACTGATGTATTTTGCATTTCACATGCTCTGTAAGGTAGCTGCTCCATCCCGCTGAGAGAAAAGGCTGATGGCGTGAGGAGGAGGAGTATAGTGAGGGAGAGACAGAAAGATATGTGATTGAGAGAGGAATTCAATCTATTCTGATTGCATGGAGGAAGCGGATGTGTGTGTGTGTGTGTGTGTGTGTGTGTGTGTGTGTGTGATGCGTGCGTGTGAAGGTCTCATGCATGCGGGGCACGATTCACAGAGTCTGTTCACGCTGCAGCAGAAAACCAGTGCCATTCATGTTCCTAAACAGTTCAGTTATGAAACAAAAGTTTGGATTGTATGTGCTGTAGGAGAGACTCATACAGTTATCAACTAGCTGAAACCCTGACTGTGTGAATGGAGTCCATATGCTTTATCCATTGATCTTTCCATCAACATGCCCCTAATACATCACTGTCTGCCTTTGTCTGCACCCTGCACATCCATAGATTTACATACCTCCTTCTACCCTGCTCTCTTTCTCTCTTTCCATATATATTGTACAGAACGATAACCTATTCACTCAATCACACTTATGTCCCTCTCTTTCCTCTTTAAACACTCTATTCCCGCCATCTTTGACTCTTCTCTTGGCAGCGTTATGTATTATGTTTCATTTTGGTACAAAACAAAAGAGGAAGTAGGGAAAAAGATTCGCAAAATAAACAAATAAATGAAAGAAAGAAAGAAGGAAGGGAGGAAGGGGCAGGGAGATTCTTTCGAAAAGTATTCAGATTACCAAAAATGTAAAAGTGTTATTAAGTAAAATGCGATGATCTGCAAAATAACTTTTTGATCCGACTGGCTGTACTAACTTGTATGTAATGTGTTCTGAAAACACAATAACAACAATATACCCTCCCGCAGTGTTTCTTTATTTGAAAGAAATATTGCCCGGCTGATAGAAACTTGTTGAATTAATATGTTGTTTTGTTTTGTTTTTTGGTTTAGCTAATTAGACTGAATGATAAATCCTTAATAAAGCTAAAGCTCGCAACTTGGTGTTGTTGTGTCTGCTACTAAGAACCGTAGCTGGGGCAAAACACATAAGCTAGTGCACTTAAATAATTTTATTCTGTATGCTTAAAAAAAAGGAATTTAGGGACCATAGTTGTTTTTAAGAATTAAAAGTTTTTGCTCTTTATAACACCCCACCCCTTTTACCTGGGCATACACAGTTACCATTACAATGATTAGTATTCCCTTTGAACAAAGTTGTTGTTTCTGCAAAACTGAGCTTTAAGCACACGTAAATATTGGGTAACTGTATCATGTATGACTGAGCCAGAATCAGTCAAATGACAATACAATTAATATGATGACTGTAATTTAGCTAATGAGAGCGAATCAACTGAAATGATTAAGCAGAAACAATTAACTGAATGTACCTACGATTAAACAGCGTCAATTAAGTCGACTCTTAGAAGACCACATTAGGTGAACTTAATGAGACAAGTTTTCAGTGATGTCGTTAGTAAATTTGTACGAAACAAGTTAAATTAGTAAGTAAACTCCTAAGAAAATAACGCGCGAGTAGACTGTCTCCAAAAGCCAAGCAAAGAGAAATCAACCATCAACAGCATTTTAATTCAACTGTCCCCATCTCTTTCTTTATCCCACTGTTTCTCAGAAGGACTGTGTGCATTTCTGAGCTCAGGGAGTCATTCTTTCATTTTCTTCACCTCTTTATCTCTCTTTTCTCGCCGCTCAACTAAAATGCTATGATCTCTTGCTGGGCCAGACGTTTTAAGCCCTTTTCTGCTGAGCTTTCTCTCTTTTCCTCCTCTGTGCATCTCTTCCACCTCTCTGGAGCACTCCAAGCCATGACTTATTCATCCAACCCAGGATTTATTATGTTTGGCCATGCATTTTTAACAGTGTATTTTTTAGGTACACACATTTCACGCGCTGAACTACATCTATGTTTGTTGAGCCCCCGACTCCTTTTGATCATATCTGCTGTTCTACCTGCTGAAAAAATTAAGCAAACAAGAGGAAGTGTGAGGAAAGGATGAATAGTTGTAAGTTAGAGACATAGGACGCATTAATACAAAAATGTTAATCATCATGCATTCATCTCCCACATATAGTTTCAACTCTTGCTGGAGAGAATGAACTTCCTGTTGTCATTTAACATAAGAGGCCATACAACTATTACATGTATTGTTAATCATAATTCATTTTAAAATTAGGTAAAACGGATGCATTTCTACACATCTAACATCAATTAAATGTGTACTAAGCATTTTTTTAAAACACTTTTTAACCACTATAATGAACAAAACATTAAAAAGAAGGTTTATGATCAGGCAAGAGGTAGAACCAGTGTAACTATAAGGACATAAATAGTAAACAGAGAATGCTTTTTTCATCCAGGTAACTTTGATTTTGCTGTAGTTTCACACAACTCATCTGTGTTTTGTTTGGCACATGTTTGTGTGTTATCTTCACTTGTTTCTGTGATCGCTGCCGTTGCCATGGTTACATACGCACGCTTAAATGAGATTTCAAAATAAGGGGCGCAGGCTTGTTCGGCTATGGGCGTGTTTGTTTAGGTGCTTCCAAACATCAACACTGCTTGGTAAAAATTACTTACGTTTAATGCTGGTTAGATGCTTAGACATTCACATTTTATTATTGAGGAACATAGGGATGCACAACTAATCAAAATAAAACCAAAATCACGATACAGTTAAAAGCGATTTATCAAACTGCAAAAGCTGCAGTTTACAGTAATTAAATAAATATATGTGGTGTGTTTCAGATCAAAGTGCTCACAGTGTACTTTCTAAGTCTAAGTGCTGTTCTTCCACACAGTCGCTGCAACTACATACTGAGTTTAAGTCGCTTTAATGTGCATTTGATAATGCAAATGTTGCAGCCACCTTACAAAATTTTTTTGATAAGAATCACTCATAAACATTTAAAAACTGTAAAACTGATATGTAAATCAAGAGATATTCATAATATTACTGTAATGAAATGATTACGATAGCCATATTAATTACTAAAATTATTAATTACTTACATTTTTGCCAAATTATGCAGTCCTAGAACAACAAAGCAAACTTGGAATTTTGAATAGCAATAGCATTTTATCATACATTTTTTGCAGTTATTGGAACTGAAGGGAAAAAGTAAAAAAAAAATATATCACAGTTTGGTTGGGAACCCAGAGTAAGTCTTCGGAGAGCCCCGTGGGCTCAGGTATCTGTTATTACACAGGCTAAAGACTGGGAAGCAAAAAGATAAAGTGAGAGATTGCAGACAGAAAGATGCCAAGTAATAGGAAACATAAGTCCAGAAAGGCAGAAACAAGTGTTTCTGTATTTCCCTGAGCACTCTAGTCTAACTTCCTAAACTTTTACTAATGCTGTTTTGATATAAAATATTATCAATTCAGAGCTGACATATGGCCAGGTGCGGCTATACCACCTAATGTTTTTATCCCACGAGCATATTTAAGCGTTTTATACCAAACTTTTTGTCATAGGTTGGGAATCTTTAGATATCACATTTTTAAATCACTTTGCACTTTCCTGCTTTATTTAAAAAATAAATAATTAAAATTCCAGTTTATTCTGACAATAAGATAAGAAACAAACACAGTTTTAGTTGGCTTTGAAGCTCCGTAAGAATGAAAAAAAGATTTACAGTCATCGCGTATGCATGAAGTAACTAACCTGTCTTTAAGCGCTCTAAATATATGTTTTTCAAATCATCAGAGTACAATTATTTAGTCTGAGACAGCATTTAAATGAAACACAAAATCCCTAAAAAATCAAGGGCTTAGTGAACGAGGCCTACTACTTATGTCGTGTTCCAGCGTGCTGGGGTTTTTAGTCCCATCCACAGATTCTCTGTAAAATGAGAGCTAGTAGAAGTCTGCTCTAGTGTAGGATTTTACTCAGGAACGACAAACATTTGCCACTGGAACCTAGATATGATCCTGAATTTCCTCTTTCCAGCTCCAATAACTCAATAAGGCAGTCCCACAAGAAAATGGGTGATCCAGTGCTCATATTCGATGACTCATCAAAATAACGCCTCTTTGAAAATCTGAGAGTTTTTGTGTATTTAAGTGCAGAGAAATCAGGCAAGCAGTGCAGCTCCTGTGGCAGATCCTAAAACCACTGGGTTGCTTTAACTCACATTCAATTCCCGGTTCAGACAGCAACTGTTATAAGCAGCTCCGAGGAAACATAAGCGGTTATAAAGCGAGTAAAATAGATAGATGGGAAATGTTCCTGAAGAATTTATATCAGAATTAGTTTCTAGTGTCTTGTTGCCTTCACCTTTCCGTAATTTGCATAACTCGTGTCATTTATGGCGTACCTCTATGCGGCCTGTGTCTGGTTTAGAAAGCCACTTGGGGCCGAGGTCTTCATATGGTATTTCGGCGCTGAATGGCACAGCCATTGATCTGGATCTTGTCCTGCAAGGACCAGCTCCAGGAGACTGCAGCCTCACATACATGGCTAACGCATGGATGATCCACACTAACGAGAGAGAAAGAGAGAGGGGCCGTTATCAGCACTAACTTTGGTAAGATAAACCTGAAGTGGAGTAGAATTCATTGCAGCTTGAAACGGCAGTTTCTTTTTGTCAGCAATCCAGCTGCATAAGATTAGTTCGCTGATCTACTTCACTTTAGAATGTTTATCCATGAAAGTTTGCCCACTTAGCACTCACACCAATATCAAACGATCTGCTTTGATTCATTTTAATCCATTATGATGCCAAGCGTGTTGATTATCAATAGGACACAGTTTCCTAATAATCAAATCAATCCCCTTCGTAATTCATCTAATTAAGGCTAAACTTGAAAATCATGTTAGTTAGATTTAAATGAATTAAAAGCTGACTTCTATACAAAGCATTAAGCACAAATGGCTTCTTGCTCTCAAAACCTGCACCTCAGAAATATCTAGCAAATCCTTCCAGGGACTAAGCGATCTACTCAGCGCAATAACCAGGAACTATGCTAATTTTATAGCTAAGCTGCAACAAAGTTGATAAACTGCTTTAATTTTATTTTAGAGGAAAGACTTAAAAAATGTATTTTATACTCTTAGATTTGGATATAAACATATGGTAGTTTTAAGGCTTCTTTGACATTTCTTTGAAGAAGACAGGATGTGGCTAATGAAGTTTGCAAATGTCAAAATAAGCCTGAAACCCTGTGCTGTCAAACGATTAACAGAACACCTGTATGAAGATCTTCTAGCATCCCAGCATTAGCATCCTATCTCTATCTATCTATCTATTTATCTATCTATCTATCTATCTATCTATCTATCTCTATCTATCTATCTATCTATCTATCTATCTATCTATCCAGACAGAAAAATGTATGTATATATACTTAATGATATATATGTATGTATGTATGTAGTGGAAGACACACACACACACCTACATATATATGTGTGTGTGTGTGTGTGTAAGATATCGCAGTAGCTACATTCTAGAACAAAATGCAATTAATCTGAGACTTTTAATAGTTTGTTAGAAATCCATTCATTGAAATTCATGTTCGTGTTCGTCTATTTATATTTCTTCTGGTATGCTACTAAAATAGTGCCTATTTTAAGCATTAGTAGATCTTTTCTTTTGTACATGAATGCAGTCTGGGGTGGTCAATTGAGGAATTAATGTTTGTTAATAGTCTAGGTAAAATAAAACTAGTGGTCTGAAATGGCTCATAATGGAAACAAAATCAGCAGGAATGTAGCGCCTCTCACACACACACACACACACACAGAGTGAATATGGCCTGCTATTTTATTGAACAAGGAAGTGTAAGTACAAGCAGCATTAGAGCAATGTGTACATTACTGTCAGAGGATGTGAAAAGAGAATGAAAACAGGAGTGTGTGTGTAAGAAACAAGCTAGAGACAGAGAGAGAGCATGTGGTAGGGTTTAGCTTTACAGTGCTTGAACCAAATTAACTAAAAAGCGATGTGGAAGAGAAGCAAGGCAAGAACTGACATATCAAGTGGTCCTAACTATTTGAAAAGCTTACAAAATGGACAAATGATGTCTGTTTCAAATCTAGTGTCAAACCACAATCAGTTATGTAAGGGTTAGCTTTCTACTATATTGAAGTATAAAAACAACTTATGTAGATTCAGAGGTCTGTGTCTGTGTGCTTGTGTATTTTAGGAGCATGGATCAAAAAGCATGCATGAAAAGCTAGAATAGGTCAAAGTGTGAACTGTGGAATATCGACTCATACAAACATTGTCAAATACACAAATGCAGCAGCAGATACGCATATTAAGAATCAGGATGAATCCTGCAACTTTCTATAAAGATCGATCTGCTGGCATTCGTGAGTAGCCTAAAAACTATTTCTTGCATACATATCTATATTACATATCTTCAGAACAAGCGAATATCTTATCAACATTTCAGCGCATGAAGTTAAGCAACTAACTGTACATTTAAGCAGGGTGAGAGCCAAACTAGTTCGCGTAGCAGAACACCATTTAAGCCTGATCTTTGTAGGAGTACCCAGCTAACAATCTTCTGGAGGTTGAGTACAGCCTCTAGAACCCTGTTACATTAAACTATAATGAAAGTAGTATTTTTTCATTTTGTTTCTGTTTATAGCTGTTTCCTCATTATCCATGCCTACCAAAAATGTGGGATGAGGATGGGGATGAAAATATACTGATTATACCTACACACAAAAAAATTTGAGAACATCTTTGGATGAAAGGAAGCATAATTTTGGAAACATCTACTTAAGCATTGACCAGAAAAGTAGCTGTTTTTTTTTTTGCTGTTCAGAAGAAAGCGGGTGAATCTACTAAATATTTTTATGCCAATGCATACATTTCAGTTAAAAATCTTTACACTCAATCATATGCAATCCATATTAAAATGATTGATATTTAAGCTTATATGCACTATATAATGACTGTTTAATTTGAGAGCAAGTGAGCTGGGCTTAAAAATGGGATCTTGGTTGCTAACTTTATACTTATCACAGATATGGTAATAGCTGCAAATAAAACTATTTATATATGGCTGTGAACACTGTTGACAAGTGACATGACAAGCAATTCATCTATTGAAGTAATTAATATCTCAAGCATGCAAATATTCATCACTTTGGAATATGATTGAAACTAGTTACAGTACATTGATACAAATTACATTTAACACAATTTTTGTAAATATCTTTGCAATTGCTACTTGCTACCTGGATTAATTAATTTACCAATGAAACAGATGCTAAAATGCAATGTAAATACTGCATGCAAACTAAATGAGCTGTCAGCGGGTGTCATTTATTTTGAGTAAATCCTGCCTTCTATAAGGTTTTGTGTACAATGCATGTGCATGTGAAACTCCAAAGTGAGTTTGATTCCAGAGATGCTTTGACTTCGATGGTCAGAAAGGCATTCCGCTTGTGCAGTGATCCTTGCTTTTGCTTTCTTTTAATGAGAAACAAAATCAGATAAATAACTATGAAGAGTGACAAGCAAGAGGTGCCCATGAATAAAAGCGACCCAGTTAAGAGCATTATTCAGAATTACGCTATAATGCTTTTAAGCAATGCTTTGAAAGTTTGGAATAAACACAACTTCTTATTTGGGTGCCTTTTTGTGGTCTGCCGCTCTTTCCTCACACACAGGTCCAAAATTAACATTTTGCCAATGGCAGGAGAATTTTTCAGTCATAAATATTTATCTCCAGACATGAAACTGTATTTTAAAACTGTATGATAATAGCATGGTAATAATAATACTTATTTCTACTAATAGTAACAATAATAAGTAAGAATAATACTGCCTCTCTGTGACAATGTAATTATTAAAAATTAAATTTGTAACAAGCAGGGCATGCCACTGTACATCACAACTGATATGAATTGCCTTTTGCTTTGGCATTTTATCTACTATTATCTTATCTTAACTATTTTGCTTGAAGTACTTTATGTGGCTTTAATGCAATCTGCAAGATTAAAACCTAAAATTGGAACTTTATTATGTGAATTCATTGCATATCTCTGCATAAGTATCACAGATAGACAGGAGCAAATTTTGGAAAAGTAGGTCTAGGGACAGCAACTTAGATCTATAATGAGGTGAATGTCTGATTACGAGAATCATTGATTCCCACACAAGAACAAAGATGCAGCGATCACTACTGGTGCCAGTAGCTACATAAAATGTCTGTAATTTAAATATTCGCACATGCTCTCACCTGTGATCTGCATACAAAAACACACATGCCTTGTTTGCCTGTAGGCATCACTTTATTTTCAAACTGCGAACTCATAATTAATGTCTGCCACTGCTGAGCTGTGCCGAGACACTGAGCAGAGAAGTTGAGAACGTGTGAGGTGTAGAATATCTAATGTCTTACATGGCAAAAGGAGCTAGACAAAAGAGGTGTGGAAGAGACATAAAAGTACAGCTGAATGCATTCAAAATAAAAAAGTAATTTGTTTAGCATACATACATATGTTATATATACATATACAAATATATATATATATATATATATATATATATATATATATATATATATAAATAATATATATATATATATATATATATATATATATATATATATATATATATATATATATATATATACATATTTAGTGTTGGAGGTGTCATGGCTAATTCTGAGCAGCCCCTGGTGGCCAACCTTCATTGATTCCACCAGTAAGAGCAGAGTGTGAAGGTTTAATTAGCTGAGTAATAGCACAGTTTTGTTTAAAACATCGCAGAATGCACGTGAACATTATGGGTGATATATCAGAGTTTTAAAAGAGGACAAATTGTTGATGTATCAAGAGCCACAGTATCCAGGGTGATGTCAGCATACTCACAAAGGAGGACGTAACCACATCCAACAGGAGTAACTGTGAACGCAAGAGGAAGCTGTCTGAAAGGGATGTCAGGGTTCTAAACCTGGATTGTATCCAAAACAAAACCACAGCTTCCCAACTCACTGGAGAATTAAACATGCACCTCAACTCTCCTGTTTTTTTACCAAAACTGTCCTTTGGGAGCTCCACAGGGTCAGTAAAACATAGCTGGCTGTTATAGCTAAACCTTCGTGACAATGCCAAACGTCGGTTTCAATGGTGCTAGCTACACAAAATCTTGGGCTGTGGATAACGCGAAACATGTATTGTGTTCTCTGATGAGTCCATCTTCACTGTCTTCCCACATCCCAGTGTGGAGAAAAAGTGTACCACCCAGACTGTTGCATGCCCAGAGTGAAGCATGAGGTGGATCAGTGATGGTTTGGGCTGTATTATGGCATTCCTTAGTCACAATACTTGTGGTAGATGAGCACGCCACTGCCAAGGATTACCGAACCATTCTGAGAGGACCATGTGCACCCAATGGTTCAAACATCGCATCCTGTAGGCGGTGCTGTGTATGATGGATGATAATGCACCGAGCACACACAGCAAGACTGGTGACAGAGCGGTTTGATGAACATGAAAGTGAAGCTGAACATCTCCCATGGCCTGCACAGTCACCACATCTAAATATTATTGAGACACTTTGGGGTGTTTTAGAGGAGCTAGTCAGGAAAACGTTTTCCTCCACTAGCATCAATGAGTGACCTGGTCACTATTCTGCAAGAAGAATGGCTCAAACCCTCTGGCCACTGTGCAGGATTTCCAAGAGGAATTAATGCTGTATTGGCCGTAAAAGGAAGCTCCTACACCATACTAATGAATTATTGTGGTCTAAAACCATGGTATGGTTTCATTTTCAACTCCTGTATAATGCAAACAAAAATATTATTTTGTATCCGGAGTAAATCACAATTCTATTGTTTATTACTATCTTTATTGTTAATTGCTATTGCGATTATATCACAATTAGTGCTCTATATGAGTGTTATTTTAAGTCAGGATTAAAATGAAGCACTCAGAAGGTTGAAGACCCCTGCTATAAGCAAATATTGCCTACTTCCCAGTATAGATGTGACTTACCACAGGTCCAGGGTCAAGCATATTCAAAATCAAATAGGTCAGAGAGGACACGTGTCACTCAATACTGCTCAAAGATCAGCAGGAATGTGTTAATGAGCCTTTACCGACTGACCTTGAGCGGTCGAAGCCACATCCTTCCCACAAACAAACACAGATACACACCTCTGCATCTTCTGCATATCTGGTCAAAAAGGTGTACACAACACAGCATGCGGATACAAAAGCACATTCCGTACTGAGGGGACAATCCGCGTTTGCTATAAGCTTACTTTTACCTCTATTTTCTAGTTCTTGTATTTCATCTGGGTTTCACCCTCAGCCTGCTGTTCACAGAAGCATTAATTATTGGCTTACCGCTTTATCTGCCACCCCACACTCTTGAGTCAGAAAACACATTCAGGAGATAATAGGATAATAATGAAAAATCTCAAGTAATAAATACAACATGAAAGAGACAATGAGGCCAGCAGAGACAGAGAGAGAGAGAGAAGCAGCAATAGCAAAGGACTGTTATGAGATCAAGAAAAACGCTAAATACTTTTGGACAAGAAAAATCACAACTAAAGATTGCTTTAGATTTAAAGGGGGAAGCAATGTTGAAGCATTTTCTCCTACGCAGGTGTAGTAAAGGCATAACTAAAAAGTGGGATCAGAAGTCTATAATAACACTGAAAATCTGGGATTTTGATGATTAACATGAACCAAATACGTAGCGTTATAACAGTAATATTTAAGATCCTGAACTATTACTAAATCACTAATCAAATAAGTACATCTGTGAAATTGATCACGCTACTTCAATTTATGCATATTTTTTTTCAGCGACACTAAAATGCTTATAATGAATAACTTGGTCTCAAGAGTTTTGGGCTAGTACCCTATACCTGTCTAAAAGCATAAACACCGTGGTTCTTGCAAACATGTACAACGTGTCAGTTTCTAGAGTTAGGGAAGCTTTCAGTTGGTTCAACTAGTGACACAGGAATTACACACTTCAGCTTTAGCATACAGACAAATGTTTGCAAAAAGGTTTATAAAAATCTAAATCTGTTTATTTTGTAACAGTCATAAAGCTTAACGACAGCTGTCCATCAAAAATATCGACAATGCTTTCATAAACAATGCTTTCATTAGCACAGTATTTTTGCTATCATGCCTCAAATGAAAGAAAAAGGGGAAAACAGAAGGCAAAAAAAACATGCAGAGAAATGGGAGGAGAAAAATCTGTCTCTAGAGGAGATAAATAATGCCACATGTATACATGTTGGGGCAGGTTATTGACTTTTTTTGAATATTCATAATTGCTGCTTATTTACAATGAATGAAGGTCATAGATTGCATAGATCCCAAATGAAGAAGATTCCAGCTCATTTGCACTCATGAATATGCATGACCAAAACTAAAGTTCCAGACTTCCAGTCTTACTTTTTTAATAAAGGTGTTTATTTATTTGCTCCTGTCATTCAGTGCAATCAAAAGGATATGAACCAGAGAATGGTAAAGGTCAGATAAGATGGAACATTCCCTTGACGGATGAGCCATGAATAAAATGTTCAAAAATTAATAATAATAAAAAAAAAAAAAAACACTGGAGTTTTCTCATACAGTATGATTCATTTTTGAAAGCCACCTCTGATGTAATTTTCATCAGTCTCCTTCAGGACCCATTCAGTAACCAACAACCTGAAATATGTGGGTGCGTGTGTGTGAGAGCGCATGAAATGTTTATTTCTCTCTTAGAGTTTTCAGTCAAGAACACACAAGACCACACTCCTCTGCGTATCTTTGTTTTCCATTATTGATAAGGCTTTTAGGCAGGCGTCTCCTGACCACAATGCCTTCAATATTAGGAGGGTTTAGAAATTGTGATTAACAATGCAGCAAATCCAGTGAATTAAAAAAAAAAGCAACAAATTATGCATAATAAGTTTTGATGAACTGTATTGTTATATTATTTTAATAATGATAATTAATTTAATTTGAAACTGAAATGTTGATGCTTCTTTTTCTAAATAAAGGTAACCTATAAATAATAAAAAATACATAAAAATCGTACCGACCTAAATCTAAAATTTTGAATGATTGTGTACTTCAGCGTTGACTCCGTAGAAATTCAATCCACTGAAAAAAAAATGTATGTCTTTGCTTCTGCTTTGTAATGGCATGCCTTCTCTGATGACGTCAGTCTTATTCTTAACCACAGCCCTCCAATCTTTACTTGGCTGTGGAGAGAGATTTAGAAGAGCAGCTCAAAAATAGTCTGACCCTGTTCAAATTTAGTTTTAATATGTCACTATACTAAAATAAATTTGGCAGCGGCTTCTAGTCCATGAGGCCTTTAAAGACAGGTAAATGTGTATTTGGACAGGTCTTGAAGATACAGCAGTTAAAGTGAAGAGAAAGCGTGCAAAGAAAACCAGCACTACACTATCTTTATCAGAGTACAGCATGAAACTACAACAAAGCCCATTTCCAGCTCTTATCACGCAGAGCAGGCCCCAGCACGGAGCTCCACCCCTGGGCTCATTATTCCAATCATATCAAATACAAGCAGGCACGGCTCCTCGCAGCTTAGGTTATCCACATTGTTTGATGATGCACGGTGGGGCTCAGCATGGAGCTCTGCTATGGGCCTCATACTGCACCTCAGGTCAGAGTGAATAGGCCTGAACGTTGAGCTGCATTGAGAGGCGCTCCTGATTGAACGCAGAGTCCGCAGCCTGTTGGCATTCTCAAGCAGCCGCGCTGGATTTCACCGGCCTGCGGTGTGCTGAGCTGGGGAATATGATTGAAAGCAGGCTCTGTAAAAAGCTACAGGCAAAGAGAATTTTTTACACTTGGCAAAGTGCTTTACACAATGCTTCGTACATGTTTTCAATACTCTTAAGACAGCCAGCACAACAGCAGTGTGGACTCGACTGAGGATTATTTAGTCTTTGCTTTAATGCAAAAATGCGTTCAATGACCACCTAAACTCAAAACACTAGTAAACTCTATAAAACTGCTAAAAGCTATGTTAAAAGAAAAGCCAAGAACAGCATTATGACAACAATATTGAAAACAGCTTATGCCTAAAATTGCCAACCGAATGTGTACACAACCAACAATTTGACTTCACTGTTCAAAAAAAAAAAAATATATACACACATGGTCAATTGAAAATGACATAATAGACGTGCAATCAATTTGGCGTGAGACAGGAAATCAGAAAGAAAAGAATCTTGCTTCTAGCGCTGTAACTTTACCTACAGTACTCAGAGAATAAGACAGAACTGTAGCACAGCACAGCTTGAAATCAAGGATTTAAAGTGTGTCCGCTGAGTAAGCAGAACTGCATCCAACATGGCCAGACCATCATGCACAGAGTGCTGTGCTTTTTTTTCCACAGGCTACAATTTACTCTTCAGAGGATGCAACAACTGGATTTGTTGTGGCATTAACCATGATTTGTTCAAATCATATATATTTGCAGAATAGTGAAAGTACATGAAAAAAAAAAAAAAAACTTTTATAGCACTTCTCTTTCTATTTTTCACTTAGAATTGTTGAAGAAAAGCACTATTCTGGAGGAGGTTACTGAAAAGAATTCTCAGACTCAATTTATCGATTGATTTATTCCTCATTGACTGCAATTTATTCACATAGTCAGTTGCATGATTGTACATAAAATGGCATATACATGAAATAATAAAAAAAAATAACAATATCCTATTTATTATTTGGTTATTTAAATCTATTTTAAAATAGGAAAATACACATGCCGTAGTTAAATGGTTTACTGTCTTGAATTTTCTCTCTCAAAAGCGATAAAGCTGCTTTGTTTATATTTAGTGTATATAATCGTATATAAAACATGTTTGTATTTTTTAAATGTTTGTGTGTTTTTCCTCTCTTCTTTTTGTTCTTAACAGCTCTCACTCACTGGTTGTTGTAAATACTTTACAGCAATTTCAGCAAATTGAATTGGATTTCTTCATTTATTTATTTCTTTTTAAACAGTAGGTAATTCAGCCAGGACTTTTAAACGATAGTTTTTTGAAAGAAAAATACAGATATTCTGGAATCGGACAGCAATAAAAATCACAGACTAACCCCTAAATGTTGAAAATTACTTAAAATAGATCTCAGCCAAATATTGTCATATCCTAACAAATATATTTTGTACCTATTTATATACCTATTTATTCAGCTTTTTTGAAAGAAAAATGCCTGTTTTTGTGGTCAAGGGTCAAATGTATTATTTAAAAGAAAATATTGGTGGATACATCTGTCCACAACTACCAGAAAATGTGAACAAGGAAATAAAAAAATATATAAGAAATAAGAAGTGGAACAGAAAAAAGAATATGCCTAATGGTCAGAACAAGGTTGTAGGTGGAGTTGTAAGTAAAGGTCACCAGAGACTTCTAAGATTCTGCTCTGTCATCATTGTGTCCTTCAGTAAAGCTGTTAACCTGACTGCTCTAGGGGAACCGTTTCTGCAATTAGTGTACTCGGATGACAAATGTCTGCTAAATGGCAAATAACAACACACACACAGAGCAGTAAGAGGCCTGATCACACCACACTAAGTCATGTAAGCTTAAAAGCAACACCTCACTTCGTTGTAGAGCACGTTTTCAGAAAAAAAGATGAACAAAAATACGAATAAAAACAGCAGAGGGTAAAGCTCCAGCGCAGAGCTACGATCCACCAGGAGCCATTACATTTAATGAAATCCTTCTTTGCAATGCCCTAAGCACATAAAGCCAGCAGCTACTGTTCTACAGACCTCCAACAGTTTTTAAAGGAAATACAATCCCACTAGGGCTTCCATTTATATCCTGATCTAAGAATAACTTCATTTGTTCAAACTGCACAGTAGAAATGGTAAAACTGGTCTGGGATCAGCACAGAAGAGTGTCAGAGGAGGATGACCTCCGAGGTCATTTCTGCTCTTTGATTTATGATGCTAGAGCAAGAGTTTAGGTGAAAGAGTAAGAATCAATATGGACTGGAGGAGCCTCAATAGTGCAGCCAGTCAGAATCAGAGAAGAGAAGCGCCATCGAATGATGCCAAATTTCAATGGAGCATTTCCCTCTTCACTTAACATAAATTCACCGTCAGCAAATGATGCTGTAATGAGCTGGGAAAAAATGAAGTAATCTTAGAAATTAATCTTTGGGGGGAAATGACCATCTCATCCAACCAATCAAATCGTAAGAATATGCATATATAAACAGCTTCTTACCTCAATTCTGTGACTGAAACATAAAAAACAGGGGACAAAACAGACAAGATGAAGGATGAAAAAGAGAAGTCTAAACAAAAGCCAGAGAGGATGAGAAGAGATATGACAGAGAGAAGAGGCTGGACAGAAGGACAGGGAAATAAAGAAATGGAAGAAAAAACATGAACGAGACTGAACGAAGAGGAAAGGGGAAGGGAAAGGTTGTGAACTAAATCACAGAGATTGATAAGGGTATTAGTGTCAGAAAGAAAGGTGAAATAGGTTTTCTGGTCCTGGGTCACCAAAACCCTCACTCACTTCTGACTTTAGCCTTTCTACAACCTTATTTCTCTTAGTTTTTAGCCTCTTTTGCAGTTTATCCTTGTTTCTTTGTCCTCTTCTGTCTCAAACAGCACAACCCAAAATAAAGATCTACTGCAGCAATTTAGAGACTTTGTTGAACGGTCATTACTCAATATGTGGTGGGCTGCCCTGAACACACATATATCCACCTGCACAAAAACAAACACTATTACAACATACATACATCCACATGGATAAGCACAAAACCCTGGCCATACTTCACTCCAAAATCATGAGAAATATAATACAGCATGAGGCCTGTTACAGGACCGTCACTATTTTTGCACATTAGGCTATTTGGACTATTCGGTCCTGTAATGTGAAAGGAAATAATGATAGTTTTTATGTATTTTGGTAGTCCGTTTTTAAATGTAATGTAAAATATTAAATCGTTATTTGATGTACTGAATTTAATTTTGGCTCGTTAACATTAAACAAATCTTGGTGTCTGGATAGGACTATTTTCATTACTGATTGTCGGCATTACAGTGGTGAGAATTAAGGTGAAAAATGTGCTTAAGTGCGCTTAGTCAGTGAACGAGATATCTTAATAGTTTCCCCAGACAGATTAATGAGATTAAATAATGCGGAAAATGGAGACTACGTGTAAAGTCTCCCCGTTTCTCATCATCTTGCTCCTGAGAAAAATACTCCAATAATCTCTCACGTTTAACTTTGGGGTTTCAGAAGAGGTCTCAAGCGTCTCAATCTGTACTGAGATTTGCAAAGGAATCGATTTCAGGAGAAATTCAAACTGGAGGAATCTAGCCATTGGTATTGATGATAATCGTGTTCGACAAAGAATATAGAAAAGGTATTTGCCCTAATAGGAGCACATTTCCAACCTTTTATTAAAGTAAGCATGAAAAAATGATCGAATCAGTGTTTGTATCAAATCAAAAACACACAGCCACACTGTATGACATTAAACATAAACAGAAACCACAACGAATTGATCACATTTACAGACACACACACACACACACACACACACACATGACTGCATTACAGACCATCTATATTTCCCCCATGTAAAGGAGGCAGTATAATACCCATACAAATGACAGACTAATACTCATTATATATTTCAGTAAATCCTCCATAAATCTAAGATGGCAGCACACGCCAATGAGAGCCAATTCAAAGCAGAGCTGTCAACTACACTTGACAACTCTGATATCTATAATGTATGAGACTCCATTTCTGTGGTGAGGAACTTGTGCTGGAAAACAGAAAGATGCGTTTGTGTGTGTATGTCAGTGTGGAGACAGAATGAAAGGAGCTATCAATCATTTGACTCATCAGCGCGTTAATGTCTGAGTGCTTGTCAGCATGGGTGTGTATGTGTGTGTGTTCTGGTGTGATGAGATCAGGCTCATCTCTATGTCATTACGGAGCAGCTCATAGGTTATCAGGGGAGGTGAGAGCTATTTATAACGCCTCTTTCCTTTTTCTTCCTCTCTCTCACGCTCTTTTTCTCTCATACGCATGCTGTTCCTGACACATGTTCTCACTTCTCTCCCCTTGACCAACTTCTCAAGGTGGGGTGGCAGACAAGCATTCATCCTAAACTCTGTACATTGACATTCTGCAAACATACACCTACATATGTATGCAAATTCACACGCATGCTTCATGTCCTCACGTGGTGGTAATATTCTGGCCTACACGTTGTGAGGAAAAAATGGAGAACATACTTCAAATAACAGTCAACACATCATTTACATTTACAGACTGTCTTATGAGTTGTAATTCTTTAACTTTTCCAGTTGTGATAAGCATACCCTCAAATTAAAGCTCAGTGTGTGCACTTTAAATATTTATTATATAGATGTAACTTGAATATGCTTTGGTCAACAGCTATACCATATATATCTATATTTATATTTATATATATATATATATATATATATATATATATATACACACACACACACACACATATATATATATATATATATATATATATATATATATATATTATACTTCTATGGAAAACATCTTGTTAATAAATAAATGAATGATTTTTTTTTTTTTTTAATCATGCAAACTAAATCTGAGTGCAACTTCAGCATGTGAACGACAATTATTGCAGCATTTGTATATTTGCACACAAGTGCTCTTCGGTGCTTGACTGTGGAGTAATTGCGGTGTAAATAATGTTTGGCTTTAGAATTCAGTTTTGCAGTGGATCTCAACCTTTTCATTTTTTTACCTTTATTTTTTACCTACCATTTTTTTACTCACTTTAATGTGTGACAAGCCCTTCAATCAATCAAGAAAACTTGTCTCCCAAAAACAGAGCAAATGGACCAGATAGAAAATATTTTAATTCAGCTATTAGCTATTAGATTGTCTTAACTCTGAGTGCTGCTGCAACTTGTTAATGCAATTATTGCAGCATTTGTATATTTGCACACAAGTGCTCTTCAGTGCTTGACTGTTGAAATAATTGCAGTGTACATAAAGCTTGGCCTTCTTAGAATTAGCTTTTGATTAAACAAAAAAAGAAGCATCTAATAGAATACAATAGCAAATCTAAATGTAATATCCTCCAGACATTCTGATTCAGAGAAATGAATGGCGCATATCATAAATCTATGATGTGTTTTTGATTTGCTATTCATTTAAAGCTTAACATATGCAAAGTTAAGTTAACATTTGGCAAAACAGCCCAAAACAAGCTATAAATATGCCATTAGAATGAGAACCAAACAGTCACTCACTCAGTGATTTCCTCAGTAACTGTATGTTCCACCTGTAGACAGGAGTTGACCTCGATGAAGTAATGTTTTTCCATGTTTGTCCACAGGAACTCCACTGTGCCTGCATTCTCATAGCCCACCTATGGAAAACAAAAAAAGAGAGTACATTTTTGCACATGTTGCTTATGGACCGCCTTAAACCTCTTTAACACACAACTGAACATCTAGCTGAGTCTCCTGCCTGACTAATTTCAAGCAACTTGCGTTAGATTTCTGATTAGGGATAGAGCTAGATTCTGGAGGATGGTGGCACTCCGTTATCAGAGTTGCCTTTCTCTGATATAGTTCAAGCCGCACTGTGCTCTGGAAGGCATCCAGTAAAATCGGTTGCTAAGTTAAGGCATTATACGAGAACCCAACACACAAGTTCCACAGCATGCAACAATCAAAAGATGCTTTCTTTTAGAAACTAGAAATAGTGGTAACAATGTCAGATATTTTGGTATGGAAATTATGAGAGGATGAGTAAGTTTGAGAACTTTATTTACATGTGCCGGTATCCCCAGGGGCTTCTGCTTGAGCTCCCAGAGGAATGACAATTTGAACCTAACATGATGAGCAGAGATTTAGTTTAAAAAGCCCAAACTTTCTCTCTTAAATCTCTCAAGCTTGTAGAATAAAAAAAAAAAACCCTCAGGCGATTGGTTAATTCTGCTGAACAGCGTGGTGCCAGTGGAAGGAAGCAAAGAGGCTTCTGGTAAAAGCCACGAAATCAGCAGGACTGCTGGTCTTGACACCAGCCAAAAACACAACCCGTGGAGCAGGAGATGTGCATGAGATATGAGAGACGAATATCCTAGGTGAGATGAAGACAGTCTCGTATTAAACATAAGAGGCGAAAACAGAAAGAGGAGACAAAGACACAAGAATCCACTTTCTAAAGTCTCCAGCTGTCTTCTCTGTTTTTGGTGTCTTCTCTACACTCTCTTTCATGAACACTCATTCCAGGCTACTTGGATACACTGAAGGGATTGAAGATAATCCGGTGCCAAAATTCACTGTAATCTGATCCAATTTCTCCCCACAATTCAGCGTTGCCTACTAATCCCACATTGCAATGAGCTTGCCAAAAGCAGACGCTCACCCACACAAACAACACAAACACAAATACACACACACACAAATATAATTTAAACATAGCTTCGTAAACTCACTCTGACATATTACAATATTTACCACATATACATGGACACAAATCCACACTTAGACGCTTTACACAAACAAACAGACTTTTAAACTGCTGCGACACTGATTTGACAAAATTAATTCACTCTTTTACTCAGTGCCCACCCTTTTTCCATTCATCCCTCTTTCCTGCATCCATCCACAACCCATGCCAATCGTGCCAGGAGGATTTGAAGCCCTTTAATCTTAACCGACTAACATGACCACGAGAACAGAGTTCAAACTGATGTCAGCTAAACCACTAGAGGGGGAGAGAGAGGAAAAAAATGAATGAATCAATGAAAAAAACATATGGGTGACCGAACAAACAAATAAATCAATGAATGAATATAAAGAAGAAAAAAATGAATGAACTAATACATTCTTATGTAAAAACACACAGGTTTGTTCATGGGGGAACGCAAAGCTAGAATTTGTTTGTCAGTTCTCAGGGTGCTGAATGTGTAATCTGTAATCTGCAAAACCGTTTCCCCATGCATGAACAGAGCACGTGCTGATGTCATTGCAAATAGATTAAATTGCACCCACAAAGTGATTTATCAAGCTGAAAGTCGCTTCAGAACCTGCGACTGCACGTACAAATTGATACCACCGGAAGGCAGGAATTGATCTGATTCATGTGGATACACATGTGTAACTACTGTCACTATCCTGAAGGAAAATTAATATGAGAATGTGTAGATTTACCCAATGCTGCTGGTCTTCTGGCATGAACTAATGTGTCGTGATTTTTTCATAAGCTATTGATTTATTCAAAATCCTAACTGAACTTCAAGGGTTTCATGTGAAATGATGAATACGTTTCATTTACATATGCTATAACTGACTTGTATATAAAAATGTGTAGATGTGCACATATATTCATACAATTAATCGTATTATATCTGTCTGTTATTCTATGCATTAATATATATATCGGTATCTATATGTACATTCTTGCATTATACATGTTAAACAATCAATCCAAACTCAACAAAACCTTAACAGCATAGCTAGAAAAACGTAACGGTTTACATTATTGGCTCTCAGTCGTTTTGACTCCAAGGCTCACTTTTATACATAACAGCATTCAAAGACAATCATATCTAAGATAATATGTACCTCTTGGAATGCTATTCTAATAGAAAAACATACACATATGGTGTCTGTTAAATGTTCTACTTCTTCATCTTCCTTTTCAGTAAATGTTTTAGTATTTTAAGTAAGATTACGTTAGTATAACTAATTTATAAAATGGCTGACACAGTCGCATGTTATTCACGATAAAGCATGACTATGACCGGTTTTGTATATTATCGCCTAACAAACTTTAGCAACCACCCTTTGCATCTTAAACAGCCAATATCATATGAACTGTTCCATGTATTATGTATTTACTCATCTACTTTTACCTGTAAAGCACCACAAACACTTTAACCAAAATGCTGCTATTTCCATTTTCCAATCTTTCATGCCATGCCTTCTTGCCTCTTCCTAGATTTCTGATCACCTCATACTCTCTACAAATTTACAAATACATACATAATAGATGTGCTGCTTTATAAATAGTACAGCAGAATAATGCATGCTTTACATTTCTTTTATAATCATACCGATCAAATGCTCTGAACATGATTATATATACCATTCTTGTGGAGTCGTTGGCCAATCACCAATGTCATGATATCCTTTTCCTATGGCTCCATAGTGATTAATGCAATACAGCCCCACATTTGCAAAAAGTACAGACATCTTGAAAAATGCAGTTAAAAACTAAAATGTAATAATTCTCTTATTTAGCTGACAAGAAAAGACATCCTTAACCTTGCTTGATACAAAACTTCACCTACTCAACAATCGGTGGTCATTGTTTTCTTATTCTGCTATTCATGTTGTACCATGCATTTTCAATGCATGTCCATGAAAGCATATTGTTGTTGCTTGTGCAGAAAAAGCTTGGCATTGTCTCGCTCTAATAACCTTGGAATTCCCAGGAAAAGTCATCATTCTGTTTGCAGCATATGTCTCTGTACAATGGTAATACATGCCTCGGCCTGAATGGTAATTTTATATGTAATGTAATGGTACCTTCAACATATGTAATGCCGTTGGGTGCATCATACCCCATCGATGACAAATGTTGGCTTGTGCATCTGGGCAGACTCTTTTGTCTTTGGCACAGAAAACTCAGTGTTTGATTTTCCCAAAAACAAGCTGAAACATTGACTCATCTGACCACAGCACACATTACCACTGTCCCTTAGACCACCTGAGATGAGCTTGGCCCAGAGAACTTGCCAACATTTTTCCACGGAATTGATGTATGTCTTTCTTTTCGAGTAACAGAGATTCAAGCTGCATTCCTTGATGGAGAGAGGGACAGTTTTCTGAAGTACTTCTGAGCCGATGTGGCTATATTTAACACAGCAGCACGATAAGTTCTCGTGCAATGCTGGAGATATTACATACATTCACGTTTTCTGCCTTTCACTGAGATTTCTCAAGATTCTCTGAATCTTTTCACAACAGTTTTTATCATTATGTCCTCACTTTTTATCAATTCACCTGTTTATTGTGGAATGTTTCAAAACTTTTAACACCCCTTTGTTTTAACTTTGCAGGCCTCAAAATGAATGCACTGCATTTCATAAAATGTCCTAAAATTTTACTCCCCAAAAAGAAAAAGATGGCTTTGCAGTTTTTCACAAAATGTACAGGAATGCTAACGTCCAGCTTAAGGCAGATGCTGCCGACATTCTTGACCTGCAGAAGTGTCGATACATCTCCTATCTCTTTGCAAATCCTTTCACCTTGCCATTGAATTTCTGGTTTCAGAGAAATACTTTTCAACTGAATTCGATAAAAACTTTATTCTACAACTTCCTTTTATGATGCAGTGTCAAGCAGGCAGGTTATAATGAGTTCCATAAGGAGGGGCAGGATGAAAGGACAGATGGTGAAGAGAAGAGTGGGGGTGGGGAAAGAAGAGAGAGAGAGAGAGAGAGAGAGAGAGATGCAATCAGTGTCTTTTTGATCAGACATGTTTGTGGTGACATGTGTGATTATAATCGGCTCTCAAGTGGCTGCCATGGTGACCATTCACTTACAGATATGGCCCAGAATAAGTCAATGAGAAAAATAGAGATTGGGACCAAAGATGAAGGATAGACACTAACAGATGTGAACACATGAGGAGAATACAAAGAGAAGTAGAAAATCACTATGGTTATTAACACACATCATTGTTCAATCATTACCAGCAGAATGTCAGAGCTCCAGACGTGCTTAGATTTAACTCACTGCTTTAGTGACATCTAGAGAACACTTTATGTTATGAACTAATGAAACTATTTAACTGAGTGTACGAAAGTATAATAGACAAGACAAGTTCAAATAAAACCTGTTATTGTGAGGATCTGCTTTACTGTTTATAGATTTTATAACTCTGTGTTTCAGACAATAAAGCAGATGGCAGATTTTCTGGTTGGAATACATTAGAGAAGCACTCAAAAACAAACAAGGCCTTTCACGCACTACAGTGAGTATTCAGCTTGCCTTTTTAGCAGAAGCGCAATACTGAGAAAAGCACTGGGTTCAACCCCCTCCCTCGGATCTTCCCACACTGGACCAAAGAGGGAAGGAAGAAAAGTGTATTAAAGATTAAAACATTTATTATGATTCAGAGTCTTAAAAGTTAGTGTTGAGTGAATGAGCAAATGGGTGTGACTGTGGCGAGTGGGTCAATGAATGAATCAGTATCAGTTAGTGAATGAGTGAACGATTAAGTGAGTCAGTCACTAAGGAGTCACCAATCGGATTTGTACTAGTTTGCATACTTGTGCAACATTCTATGCCATGTTGTTGTGTAAATAGTGACACACTAAAAATTCTAAAAAGAGCAAGTATACTTCAAATATTTAGGTTATATACTAAGGTGGTATGTAGCTGTTTTTTTAAGGTGGTATGTAGCTGTTTGTGCATGTATTAAGATCTGCCATGAAAGGATTTATTCTATATAAAGGAGAAGGTTGATCCAAACCAGCTAACGATTTTATGGACAACACTTCTGTGAACCTAAGAGAGTACAAGGCTGGCTGTGCAAAGGCTGTTTTCTCTATTCTGACTTTTCCCTGACAATATGGCGCCTTCGAATGAGTGACCGTAAAAATTGTTTTGTTAATAGTTAAAGTATCTGTTGCATTTCCGATGCGTGATTACGGTGTTTGGCCAGTCCCAATGCACTGGGTAAGCTGGTCAATCAGAGCAGACCGTGCTTGTCGGAAGGAGGATCTTTTTTAGAAAACAATGTATTTAAGAGAGGTGGAGCATAGAGGAAATAATAATAAATAATGTACTGTATTTGAAAAAGAATGTACTTTTTAACATTAAAGCATGTAAACATATTCAGTTACACCAATTACACAAAATAATAATGATCTTTAAATCAATTATGATATGCATCTTTAAGTTGTAATCTGTGCATAGTTCATAGCGCCTGTTTCTCACTATACAGTATAAGTGAAAGGAGTAAGTGAATGACTGAATCAGTAAGTGTCAGTAAAATAATCAATGAGCAAGTCAAGTGATTGCGTTTGAATGAGTGAGTGATTCTGTAAGTAAATGAGCTAGTTAGTCAAATAAGTGAGCATGTGGACTTTTTCTACTTATGCAATATTATATGCCATTTTGTTGTGTAATGGTAAGAGTTTACAGAGTTCAAGCTGAAAATGATTATGCAGTTATATAAAAAAAAAAAGTGAAAAATGTTGGGCACTTCATGCATTCAGCTGTCACAGTTTTCCTTAAGTAGAGGAAAGGAGGGGCTAGCAGAATCTGTGCATAGCTCATAGTTCATAGTGCATGTCATTTGGGACTAAACATAAGTGAGTGTGAGTGAGTAAGGGCTCAATACTTCACAACTGTACTTCACAGCTCTTCAGTAGTCTTGAGCCATGAGAATGGTTGTCATGGCAACACAGACAATGACAAATAAATCAGAAAAGATTGCTCATTAAATCTTGCTATCTGCTCATTGATCTGGCTCATCATTTTTTCCTCATTCTTTATTTCTAACCTTTCATCCACTCTATCACCTTAATTGAGGAAAAATAACCTCTCTCCCCTTTATCTCTTTGAACTGTAATTTGAATGGACATACTGCAGCAAAAGACATTGCTTTGCTCTTCAGTGTTTTTTTCCTACATCTTCACGCCATAACTTGCATCCAAACATTGTGATCCAATCAAGCTGGCTGGATCATAGCAGTCAGTGTTATGCTCAATGAGGTTGAGCATTTCAGTTCATTGTCTTCAAATGCATTCTGTTTTACTGACACTGGAGCTAGTTTCCTGACGGATATCTTAATCGTTTATGAACGCATTAGCTCTTGACTTTTTAATGCACATACGCAGACAACATTTAGATATGGATTGCAATTCAAGTAAAAATATGACTTTTCTCTATATTAGTTTTTCTACTTTGAGATCCAATGTCCATCCTCTGTCCATTCTCTCTCTTCTTTGTAATAAATAAATAAATAAAATAAACTTGACGCTGAAGTTGTGCTGGATCCCCCAAACTGGCCCATAGACAAGACAATAAAAACCATGGCAAATGTCCCATAATACTCAGTAAGACCCCAAAGCTTCAGTGAATATAATCCAAGGCATCCATGCTAGACTGAAAAACAAACAAACAAAATTCACAACACCATCCCATCCATACGCTCACACTCCAAATGAAACCAATGAAATGCTCCTCAAAAATTCCCCTGCTGGCAGTCTTGTGGAATTAAGATTGATGTTCTCAGTCAGAATATAAAATAAGAGCCAGCAGATAAGTGCAGTCCTAAAGCTTGTTAACACCAGCAGGACATTCTGCAGACCATTTCTGCCGGTCTCTCTTAGTCTCTCTGTGAAATGCATTAAATATGAGCTCCTGCATGAACAGCTCAATTAAAACGGCTTGAAAAAAGAGAGAGACATGTAAAAGTTTGTGCATGCATGTTTCTGAGAACTTATACAACAATTGTGAATGCAGCTCACATCTGGTGGCACAAACAAGAGCTTTAAGAGCTTAGAGAACAGAAATGTATTTGTTGTTAAAGGGTGTTTGTGTGAACACACTTTCAGGCATGAGAATGTATGGATGCACACAGAAGATGAGGCTATAAATGCGTTGAACTGTGAATAAGCCTGTTTGTATATGGGTTAATGTATTCCTAGAAGTGCATCAAGTGGGGCTGGATAGGTAAAATGACTTCTCTCTGAGGCAAAGTATATGAGACGCCAGCAAACATTTAGCCTGCTTAACACTTAATCCAATATATGCACGGATGTACTGTACATCACAATAGAAAAGAAACGATCTGTCGCTACTGTTTCTTTAGAACGGAATACTTCTGGCCGTCAAGTCTGTTTCCAATCATTAATTTTTTGAAATCGGAATAAATATTTATTTAATCAGATTTCAATTGAATGAAATAAAATTTTATACAACTAAAACTCATGACTGTCATACAACCAGCCAGTAACTACACTGATTTGAGTCTCAAAAGCCTTATAGCGCTGCAAAACACATTAACAATAATTGGTTCAATTTGAGATAAACATGAAAAAGCAATAACTTGTCATTCAGTAAGTGAATTAGATGACTGATTTATAAGGGATTTTTATTCACAAAAAACATCATGTTCTTGGAAATTAGGCTACGCTTGGTCGTGCTGTGTGTTGGTGCACTAAAATAACTGGCTCACAAAAAGCAGTAATTTGTGATTAGCAATACACTGAATAGTAGTGCACTAAACACTTTTAGAGGTTTTCGTGCTCGGTTGATTTTGGTGCTCATTTAAAACCGTTTGGGCTTAAAAAAACAGCGGCACTTTCTTGATCTTGCTATCTAGGAAACTTTTACATGAAGAGTGCTCTAGTTATCTATGATGTGCAGGCCTATGTGGCATACGTGAGTGTGTAATTAGTCTGTCCTCAAGTGGGCTTATATTTACAGTAAGTACGTGTTAAGTCAATCAGACACCTCGTTTAACAGAAATCGATTAACAGGAAAAGAAATGAAAGAGTCTCCCTCAACGGCCAATCCTACATGTGTTTGTACGATTGTGGGTCAAGAGCTCACTCTAAACCCCAGGACAGGGCCCTACAAAAGACTGGCGTTTATAGCACCAGCGGCCCGTCTGTTTTAGAGAGATTTGGCAGTCATTTGCGCAACACCCACTTTGCAGCACTCCACACAGCCTTAGGGAAGAGCAAGCAGAGAATGAGAGAGACTGCAGTATGCCGAAGAATGGTTTGTATTTCTCTGTAGGGAGTAGAGAGGTGAGATGTGAGGAGAGAATGATAGAATCGGGTTATCTCGGGCTTCTGTATTATTTGATGAGCTAGTTTTATCTATAATCCTTTCTTGAAGATTTATTCATGAATTTCGCTTGCTATAGTCAATCACCTCAGAGTTAATGGCTTTTAGCTACAAAATTCATTGTCGTCCAATAACTATTTGCATTTCAAATCGGCGAGGGGGAGTGAGAAGTGATATCGAGAGAGAAAGAAAGGGAGGACATGTTTCTGATCACATTTACACAATCTGCAATCACCCCGACACTAGATCAGACACATACGCAACAGATAAGCAGGGCTTTAAAGTGGGTGTTCGCAACGAGTCTATGCAAATAGCTAAAAAGCAATTACAAATCTACATTCTAAGTCTGAATTACACACTATACCACATGTGGATGTGCCTGCGGTGTGTTAACTGCATCTGTCAACAACACTTCTGTGCTCTCCACTTGCTTTAAAATGCGCTCGTTTCTGTTTGAATCACATCCGCTGCAAATAAACCCCCGAAAGAAAGACCGAAACGGAGCGAGAGATATCAGCCAACAAGCGCAGACTCCGAGCGAGTCAGACTGCTGACGATAGCAAGCTGCCGGCTATTCTGTTGTTTATCCTCGGTTTCGCTGTTTATGAAAGGTTAAGTGCACTTAGCACTTTATTTAGCGCGGGGCATTCGGATGGACGCAGGAGAGGTGCGAATCTGCGTGAACGGATGCAGTAAAAGGACGGAAAGGGAAGCGACGATAGGCCTTTTCTTCAGAACACAAAGAGATTCTGATACCGCGCGCTTTAATCTCAGAATTCAATCTTTTTGAGCCCAGACCACAAGAGATTTTATTGAAAATACAATAAAAAGCGCGCGAGAGCGAGCGTATATGACTTACGGTGCCCTTTAAAGTGCTTACATTGCCAGCCGGCTGTAGCCATTTAGATTTCAGCCATGTCAACAACAGCAGCCAGAAGTAATAAATCAATTCAACAGCTCTGGCCATCAACAGCAGAGCACAAACTCCACATGGTATACTGTGGGAGCCTCAGGCCTGTGTGTGCGCGCGATGCATTCATGTCAAAAAAATGTGTGTTTATTTTTGCAACCGAGGGAACGTCCTTCACAGTACAGTACTGACTGTCTCCTCGCTGCTCTTTCCACCCCTACCAGCGTTTACTTCTTTATTCATTTGCGTCTTTCATCCTGTCCAGAAGATCCATTTCTCTTTACTGCGTCCTCGCTCTCTTTTTCAGTCTAGCCCCATTTAATTTAGTTACAGGGTATAAAAAGAACGAGATTTCGAGATTTATGTCCACATCTTCTTTTTAAATTGTTGTTGCTGCAATTTGTTAAGGTTCCGTAACAAAATAAACTGTCCTCAGAACTGAGGTGGTCCGCTCGAGAATTAATTATCCACTGCTGCTTACTCGCAAGCTCACGAGACAAATGTATACAGCATTTACAAATGAAAGCATTCCGGAACCATGGACAGAAACCATATTAAGGCACAAAAAAAAAATCACAGAAAGAGTCACACTCGGAAGGATAAACCTCTAATCAGTCACAAAAACAAAAAGACACAAAACAATCTCGCAACAATGTCACGGAAACTAGAGTAAAACACTTGCAGGATTATTCTATTTTTAATAGAATGAGAACATTTTACTTTTTTTTTTATCCTTAAGGAACATTCATGCCTATGCAATGACTTGTTGTGGTTTAAAAGTACTCGAAGGTAATAGTCTACCATGCACTACCAAGTACATGGACACTGTTAGAACAAGAACTTGGCCCTGAACAAACGAAGAGAAAGGCTATTTATTCCTGAGAAACACAGGCTAACAAAAAAACTTGAGTAAAAAAAAAAAAAGAAATACTGTAGCAGTTTTTATGATTATTTTATAACTATCAGCTGTGAAAACCTTGTGTATGTGAGCGTAAAGGTTAATTTGCTTTTAATTAATCAAAACAATGCATGATACAAACTATTCTAAACAGCGCAAAAATTGAATTGAAAGTTATTTTAATGATAACTCTAATAATATTTTAACTTCTTTTTTTTTTTATTTAAAGAAGTTACGCCCAGTGTCAATCCCCTACTGACGTCTCTGTCTGGTGAATAACAAGGAGATATTATTTAGGCTAATACATGTCTTTTCTTTTGCCAGGTGACAGAAAAGGTGTCAGACTTCCATTCTCGGTTATGTCAAAAATGGCATATCTTTAGCTTGTAAGAAGCCCAGGACGCCAACCAGCTTGTCAAGACACTAGATCTCTCAAGCTACTCAGGTGAGGGCTAATAATTACATAGGGATGGAGAACCTAGAGAAAAGCGTGGACTGAAGATGACTGCAGCATCTCGTGCTATTCCTGTATGGTCAGACCAGCCTGACTCCATCAGCTGTTACTGACAGTAATGGATAAGAAAGCGGATGTAAATTAAAGCTCTTTCTAACAGACAAAAAGATAAAAAAACAAAACAAAACACTCATGCTGAACAAGCTCTTTCAGCACTGGAGTCTGATCAAGAAGGCAGGTATAATTTATTATTAAACTAGTATGACATTATAATAAATGGCCTATATTTCATGTCATGCAGGCCAGAAGAATAAAAAGAGCTGCTGGTTGGGTTTCAGTCCAAAACAGAGACTGTAATGGAGCTAGAGAGCTTTACCACCTAAAACTCTAAAGATCAATTCTACTGGCAAGGCAAGTGCATTAGTTGTGGGATTTTGGGCTTTTGTGGGTAAAAAAACTAGCAAAGACTGCCAGCAATAGAGATTTTGAAAGAATTGGGCTGCTACCTAAATCCAGTGTAATGAGTTCATTCTGGTCTTAGTGGATTATTCCCTCCAGTAACAGGAATTCCTGAAATCATCAAAGTAATGTGGGACCAGTAAACCTTTTCTGCACATGTGTATAAAACCGGCACAAGCTGATTTTCAGAATACAATAAATGTGCAATCACACTACACTTTTCGTTCCATTGACTTCCATCGATACGCATATGAATGATTCCAGGAAACAAGAAACGCAAGCTTTCAAAGTTCAACTCCACCCTTGCAAATTAGTATTACTTGAAGAGTGTGACTAAGAAGATGAGCACGAGCTCTTAGCTGATAGAAAACAACACAAACTTTAAATCTGCAGGAATGCAGTGCACTAAAGCTGCGTGCAGATTGCAAATGAACTGTTTTTTGGTATGCATTATATGTTGTTCGTTGCTGTGTCTATGAATATTCTGATGTTCAGAGCTAAAACTGTGGTCTAAAATATATTTCACATCAGAAGAAAAATATACTATAAAATTCTTCAAAATATATTTTTAAGAGTTTTACAGTCATGCAGTGCTAACCCCAAAATCTTAATTTACCATTTAAAGATTTAAATTATTAACAGAAAATTGGAATATCTCTGTACCTTACAGGGTTTGAGGATAAGAACAGAATAGCTTTCAGAATCTAAACACAGCTTTATACAACAGTGCAGAAATGAGAACAGAAGAACGTGAAAAATACGAAAAAGTATGAAATAAAGTACTCAATGGTAACAGTCTACCATGCACTACCAAGTGTATCCAATACATGGACACTGTTAGAACTAGACTTGACCCTGAACAAAGAAAGAGGAAGGCTATTTATACCCTGAGAAACACAGGCTAACAAAATAAAAAAGGAAAAAATCTTTACAAACAAACATCCAAAAGATAAATAAAATAACACAGAAAAGTAACCAAATATGTGATAATGTAGCAGTTTTTATGATTATTTTTATTATGAATACCTTAGACAGAATCTGTATGTGAGTGTAAAGTTTTAAATAGTTTTTAATAAATCAAAACAATACATAATGCACCGGTTACCTCATAGAATTTACCTTGTGAGACTTTTTGTAATATTATTCTGAATTAATACTAAATGTTACAAAATACTCCCTCGACAGGCAGTCAATATATCCAGTCAGTCTTGTTCTTGAGCTACAATAAGTGATAGACTGAATAATTAACACGCATACAGTAGTCATTCCACCCTATAGTGTCAATACCGCTCCGCTTATTGGTGAATTATAAGTATATTCACCTACATTTTTTATGCTACAAATTGCATTATATAACACTGCATTACATTAGCAATTGGCCATTAACTAACCCATACTGGCTCACTGTCAGTTGTCACTGTGCCTCGGCTCAATGTATTGCCTAATAAAATGCAGTTTTCTCATCCAAATGCAGCTCACAAATATTCATCAGGCATATTCCAATAAGTTGTCAAATAAGCCCACAGCACATGCAACAACACATGCTCACAACCTCCACAAACCTGCAAACGCTACTATTGTATTGTCTTTTGTCTCACCCCTGCTTCTAGCATCTCTCCAGCGGTGCACAGTTTCTCTTTTTTCCATCCAGCAGTGCTACTATTAAAAGTATTCAAAACGCTTTCACATCAGCAGTCATGTGACTACGCAATAAAGCCCTGAAACACCTTTGCAACCTATGTAGGAGGCAGGAAGGCTATTGAACGTGCTCGAACGCATACAGTAGTACACACAAAGCACTTCATCCAAAGTTGCCTTTAAACTGTAATCAGACAACAGCTGAGATAAAAGTCGGCTCTATAATTCGAAACAATCAGAGGCTAAGGCCGGCCTATAACCTTGCACAGATAATGAATGAAAACAGTGAAATCTTAATTGTGGAAAGCTTTCAGTGGGCGCACTCATTTAATTAGCTCGCGTTGCTAACTCTGTGTATAAATGAGATCTTCCCTACTTTGCTATGGAGAATACAAGTACAAAAAGTAATTAGAGGGTCATTTAAGGTGCACAGTTTTTCTGTCATCTTAATAATTCAAAGGACTTGTACAAGCCTAGAATATGTTGGAATGATATACCGCCACCTGTTGTAAATGTACTTATATTGCAAGGTGTTTCTACAAGGAAACAATAGGGAATGCGGACATGCAACAGCTTGCCAGGTTTCATCAAGCCAAAAAATAGAACAGTAAACCCATCCTGTCTGCTGCACCTGCCCAATATTGATTTATCCTGTCTTTCCATCTTTATCAGTCATCTCTTGCTCTCTCCCGCGCTCTCTCTCTCTCTCTCTCTTGCCTGGACGGTCTCTCTTTCCCTCTCTTCACCTTTTCTCTGCTGCTGCCAGCATCACTAATATCATTTCAAAAGATGATACATACAAATTTGACTCCTACAGGGGCAAGTGACTTATCAAAACTGACAGCATGTGGTTTATCAACAGATGGGAATTGGTAACGGTGCTCACGCACACACCTTGTAATCACTGGGTGGCGAGTCCATCTCTCCAAATCCGTAATCCTTCTGTCACTAACTCTAAGGTCAGAGGAGATATCTAAAAGTGTGTGTGTGTGTGTGTGTGTGTGTGTTCAAGCCTGCACTCAGTTTTGACAGAGCAGGCAGATCAACACAGATTAATCTCTACAAATAGAAACACTTTCCCAGCATGCACCAGGAGGGTTTCCCTCTACTCTTTATTCTTTTTCCCCCTTCCTCAAAAGTGAAATGTCAGGCTTCTGATTTTCCACTGGAACATTCTGACTTCAAAAAACTCAACTCGATTGTCCCACTGCATTAGCCCAAATATCACAATATCTCTGTATCACGCTTAGCCCTGTCATTCTTATCATTTTCATCCAGGTCATCAAATTCCTAGTGGCAATACAGTACACTGCTACTTAGTATGCATAGTATTCTTAGTGTTCCATATATGTGATAAGATTGTAGCATACTAATGCTCACTATTAACTAGTTGCTTATTATAACTGAAAAATTGCCAAAGGATTAATTGCATCTGAAATTTTTTTTTTACATAATATGTACACTGTGTACATTTATTGTGCATATATTAATATACACCCATGCATGTATATATATATATATATATATATATATATATATATATATATATATATATATATATATATATATATATATATATATATCACACAACAATTTTAGACAGGTGGAGCTGGTGGAAGTGGAGGGTTTCAATAAATCTTACTGACTGAAGAACCATCAGAAGAAGTATGATGCTAGCAGACTGCAAGTTTGTTACTAATCATCTATAAATATAAAAGAGATAAGACGGCATGAAAGAAACAGAGAAAGCATAAGAGAGAAATTATGCAACACATATATCCATAATGATAGACATCACTGGGAGTTTCCTACTAATATCTCACTGATCGGTTCCATCTCCATTTATCTGCCTCTGCTAAATGCATCAATAAATAAATCAACATAATCCCCTGTGACTAGATCTTTTGACAGAGCAGCACAGATATCTAACATATGTTAATCATTCAGTACACACATACAGCAAAGGAGCGATGAGAAATCTAGGCCTGGGTGCACATGCCTTGAGGGCGCGTGAGTGTGTGACCGGGCATAATGAAGTGTGAGAAGGTATTATAACCTTGAGTTGATTGACTCACACTGTTAAGAGGAAACCTCAGGAAGGGCATGCTAAGTATGTAACTAAGCAAAATCTATGCGTGAGCTCTGGTTGCAAGTTTAATGCATGTCAATCAATTGTGTTTGTGTCAGTACTGTACCTGTTTGGCCAGGTTGACTGAGTCTGAGGTCAATCTGTCTCTGAGGTGAGGGTCGAGCTGGGCAGCAGGAGCGATCTCTACCACTTTCTGATGTCTTCTCTGGATAGAGCAATCCCTCTCATACAGATGAATCACGTTTCCATATTTATCACCTGTGAGCGAAAGCGAGAAGAATAAATATTGAGAGAAAGGACAGAGAGAAATGCGGGGAGAGATGCTTAAGTTCGCCTGCTTTAGACGGGTTACTTCCACATCATATACTTCCCTATCATATGCGTCTCAATATGCTGAATAAAATGATTAGGATAGACGCAAAAATAACATCACATTTATTTGATCACAAATAAGTTGAGCATTAGCAGGCTTTTTTATTAATTTTCTACTTTGATTTAAGCAACTTTCCAGGCATTTCTTATTTCCTATAACCAATATATTTTCTCATGAATATTGTTTTAATTGGGGTTCATCTCATATTGCTTCACTGTGTCATCAATTTCACTTTTGTTCTGTTAGTTTTACATAATATATTAGTTAAATATACACAATATTTTAAGGTCCAGATTCCCGCTACTCACAAACCACTAGGTACAACTTTTGTCTCCTTAAACCCATAATTTAAACCCATAATTAAACACACAATTAACTGTAATTTAGGTAGTTGTTAAGTTCAGGTATCGGGTATGATTATGGATATAGAATACGGTCATGCATATGTGTGCTCTATACGTACTAATAAATAACAATATGTTAATAACAGGCATGCTAATAAGCAAGTAGTTAGTACTACTGTGCTTATTCTATTAATAATAATAATAGAGAACCGGTCCCTGTACCAAATTATTTAACAATCTATCAAATAAAATATGCAATAGTTTTTGTATTATCGCTAAAACTTTTTATCCTGTTATAGAAAATAATAGAAACTTGGAAATATGCTCGTTTCATTGATACTTTCCTATGAATTAAAGCTAATTCTTTTGTATCTCAGATATGTATCTACATGACTTTGATATTAGATTCACAGTTTATCTGAGAGTGAGAGAAAGGAGAGAGAGAGAGCATGTGGTTGGTGTTCCCTGACACACACAGAGCCATTCTCTCTGTTAACAAGCCCAATTCAATTCCAGCTGTATGTTATCGACTATGAGCTCTGTTCCAGACGAGCAAAGCACGTCTAATGAGCCAAAATACTCAGCTATAATGGCTCAAATACACCAGAGAGAAGCTAATAGATCATAGTAAGCATAGTAAACAAATATGTGCACACATTCTAGGGACTAGCAGACAAATTCTTATGATTCTGTTTCTTTTGTCAACACAAACACAAAATACGTGGATTAATATACTCACCGAGAATTTGTACTTCAATGTGTCGTGGTTTCTCTATGAACTTCTCAACAAATAGAGCACCGTTACCAAATGCCGACAGAGCCTCTGAATATGCTCGCTGATAATTCTCCTCTAACTCCTAAAAATAAGTCACAAAATTCAATATTACATTAATACAAAGACCAAATACACTAGCTTTCTCTTTTAATATGTGTGCTGTCAAATGATTAATCATGATTATCGCTTTCAAAATAAAAGTTTTTTTCTTATTATGTATATATAAATGCACAGACATACAGTATATATTTTGAAAATATTCAGTATATATATGTACATAATTTATATCATATATAATTATATATAATATAAACATAGTATATTTCATAAATATATGCATGCATGTGTGCGTATTTATATATACACATAATAGATATACACAGCAAACACAGACACACACACATATATATAAATTCATGTTTGCTGCTTATTAATAGTTAAAAAGGTAGTTTTTAAGTTTAGATATTGTGTAGGATTAAGGAAGAAGGCATTATTACTAATTACTAATAATAAATGGCTAATATTCTAGTTATATGCATGCTACTTTAATAAGCAACTAGTTAAGAGATCCCAAAATACCAAAACTTAATTTAATTACAATGAATGAATTGACAGCGCTAATATTAAATATATTTAAACATTTAATTTATTCCTATGATAGAAAAGATTCATTTTCGGTAGCCTTTACACAAAATCATTCAAACATGATGATTTGGAAACATTTCTTATTATTCTCAAATTTGAAAACTGTTTAGCTGCTTATTTTTAATACAATATAATATAATAATTAAAACCTTGAAATAATTGAAATAATCTAAAGGGTACTTTTCGAAAAAGGCCCAACAATCTGAAAGCTAACATAAAACAGTAGAAAATAAATGTCATGTCAATGATTTCAATTTTTTTTTTACGGAACAAAGTTTGAGCTTGGTATAGTTTCATTTCTCTTCTGTGAAGTGACATTAAACAACGTCTCTTCAGAAAACATGGTACGCAATATTTAACACACTTTACAAGCTTGTCCACTTATCTCGCAGGGCCTTGTAGAAAAGGCAATAAACACTAAACACTTTTCACTAGTGACAGTAAATAAAGGCAATAAATAAAGCAAATGGACTATGCAGAACAAGCAATGTCAATGTGATATAGTATTGCACTGGAGCAGTAATTATCACATGTGCATGTCCACATGTCAAGTGGAGGACAATGAGCATCTATCGTACCCTGTAACAAAATTTAATGCAGTCGTAAAATAGGCAGTATCCACTGACATAAAATAAACAATATATGTTGTAAACACTTGCAGAAAATGAGGCCCATTAACAGTCGTGATCGACATGGTTCAGTGGACTAGCCTTCCAAACACACGGTTGTGTTTAAGGGCACTACAGGGGAGAAGGGAGGGGGGTTTTATACAGGGGAAGGGTGACTGAGCGAAAAGGTGCCCTTGAGTATAAAAGTGATTTATGCAATTTTTCTGATTTTAAAATCCTTCTATTTGAGTTTAAATTTTAGAGACAGCTATAGAGGCAGTAATAAGTGTAAATGCTGTGGCGTTGAGGCACTCTGAATATTTTATATTTAGATAGCGGGCCTGCTATCATCACAGTGACACATGATGTTTTTTGATTCTCTTGTCATTTATTTTTTAGGCCTTCGTGGGCCAGAAGATGCACAGACCTCATAATCTCGGACCACCCTCATCCCACGGCCTCCTCCTCCATATGCGGCTTTAAAGATGATGGGAAAGTCGTATGTTTTGGCAAATTCCTGAGCTTCTTGAAGAGATGAGATGGGGCGCGTTTGTTCCAGGAACAACTGGAACACCTTCACACACGCACGCACTTACACACACACACACACACACACATTTATATATACACACATATATATATATATATATATATATATATATATATATATATATATATATATATATATATATATATATATGATACACATTTTTAGACTTTATCCATCTCACATAGCACTTTTTGGTTTTTGTTTTTTTGATCGGTTGTTTTATGTCTTTCATACAAACCGATTTCAATCATTCTTAACAGCTGATAGAGAACAAACATGTATATAGTAATCTTCAATGACACATAAGGATTTATGTTTTACGGGAGCACAACAGTCGTGTCCCGACACACCTGGTTCACTCAAATTCAATAAAACGGTCTAAACCAAATGTGACAAATAAACAGAATTTAATTCAGATCTATTTATTCTTTGCAAACTACTTGGGCCACATCCGTAGGTGGTACATATCCATAAAGTAAAACGTTTAGTACATTTTATAAAATTTGACATCTTAATCTCCTCTAATTTAATAAATTTATGTCACTTAAAGCATTAATAAATAAAATAAATAAATTAATTAATTAATTAATTGACTGTATTATATAGAATAATCCATTACATTCTTTAGAGGTTTTATTGATTTTTTTTTTCAAGAACACGGACATGTAAAATAATGACATGTTTATTGGGGTATTCGGGTTAAATACTTGGGGACTGCTAGGCCCGCTAGAAAAACCAAACAAGGTTACATCATGCTGACTGACAGCCTTGACAGGTATGCATGTAAACACAGCTGGCTGTGTCTGAAGTAAATGCGAAGTGAAAGTAACAGATGGGCCAAACAGGAAGTTTGTCAAATAATCGGATCTGTGATTTATACCTTGAAGCATAAACGCAGTAACAGAGTGTCATAAAAGGCTCTTACCCTGAACAAATTTTCTCATTATATGGTCTGGTTTGATTTAATTTGATTTGCTGAGAGGCAAATTTAGTGATTTTTTTTTTACTGTTGAATCTGCTTGATTGTGCATTCCAGAAATACTGTCAGTCGGTCAGACACATCCAGCTGCAGAGCCTTATGCGACAGCAGTTTCCAACTATCACTCTCAGCATGGACGTTCGGGCTAAGCCAAGGAATGCCTAACCTCATTGAACCACTGACCTTAACCAAAAGTCCAGCATCCATCAACAGCTGCGCCGTAACTATCTATTGAGGACTACTGGTCAAAAACTGCTATTACAATGTTGCAAGTACCCTGGTGCTAGGGTTGCCCCAGTGCCGTTCGTCCCCATGCACAAAGGAATCCCATGAGCAAAGAGTTTATTTGGTACCTGCTTTTATGGCCAGGGCACGGGCTTCCACTTTATCCCCCATCTTGTGCACAACCTCTGGGGAAGGGCCAATGAATCTTACCCCGGCATCAGCACAGGCTTGGGCGAAGTCTGCACGCTCGGATAAAAAGCCATAACCAGGGTGGATCGCATCCACGTTATTTTCCTGAGAGGGAGAAAAAGCACAGACAGAGAAAGACAGAAGGGGCGAGAGATAGAAAGACAGAGAGAGAGAAATGAGAACAGAAAGAAAAAAACATTAGTCAGGATGTGTATGTAGCACAGCAGTCAGGCCTAATTATTCTGATGCTGGAAAATACTAATTTCATTAAAATCCCAATCAGACAGAATTTGAAAGGCCCCTCTCTCTCTGTTGGCTGACTGCGTGCAACATGGTAATTGCATTGGAGAAAGACTAATTATTCTGAGGCCGTCTGCTGAGGTTAGAGACGATGATGTTGGCTGCTTGTTCGGTTTTAATACGGTGTGTTGTTGTGTGTGTATTATGCTTTGTGTTTATGCATTATTAGTGTATTGTTGTGGTGGCTAAGCTGCTGGTTTGAGAGATGAGCTGCCTGTGGCATAATGAGAGAGTTCGCCAAAGGATCTGAATCTGGCTGGCATCTCTGACACCGTTCCAAAAAGCAGGAATGGATCTATTTGAGCACCATATAGCGAAGTGCTGATGTGAATACTAAGCACCGGAAGAGATGCGTTTATTGCTCGATGCAGACAGGCCGTCGTTCAGAGAGTGACGGATAAGGTGAAGCACAGTCTGACGGATATTTATATAACTGCCTAACCTTAGCCACTTTGATTATGTCGGGGATATGGAGATAGGCTGCGACGGGGGACAGGCCTCTGCCAATGAGGTAAGCCTCATCTGCCTTCTGTCTGTGCATCTGCCCCGTGTCCTGCTCTGAATATACAGCCACTGTGCGGATCCCGAGCTCTGTGCATGCCCGAAACACCCGGATGGCAATTTCACCTGATGGGAGAAAGAGTTACAATTCTTCACATTCGTGAAACGGGTATGCTGTGGTTAGTGGACAGTAGTGGCAATCCGCCTCGAAAATGAGCCCTCAAGGATAAAACATTAATTATTATAGGGGAAAAAAAGTTTTAAAAAAGGAGATCATCATCCTTGGGGGCACGTGGCATTAAAAAGTTTGAAAACACCCGATTGTCATGAGGCCATGTGTTAGCATGCAGATTTAAATGACAAGTCAGTGAACGAATGCACAAGGATGGGATGAGTAAATAATGACGAGAGGCTGGGTAAATAATGACAAGTAAATCATTTTAGATCTAGCTGAAAATTAATTTAAAGTGCAGCTCTCCTGGGCCTGTGTGTATTTAGATTTTCAGAGCACTAATCCAGGGATCAGGCTTTCACTTTCCGCGGTCTTTTCACTGTTTGCAAAATGTTTAATCTGCAGATTACAAGCCTTACCTCTGTTTGCCACCATAACCTTTTTGATTGGTCGATACTCCAGGCTTTGGGGAGACAAGTGGGCAGAACGACAAAACAAAGCCACTCTCCTGACTAGAAGAACGCCCATCTTCCCCCTGGACCCTCCCAAATGCAGGAGCATCCTAGAGATACACAGAAGACACAAAAAGACAATAAACAAATGGCCTTGGTTGTGGTTACCCTTCATAAACTCGTTTTAAGTCGACACTGTGAATGATCTGTACACCTTTAAGAATGGACTGAGGTTTCTGATCTCTTAATGTTTTCACCACAATAACAGGAAATTAAACTTTAATTAGCAGCTATGTATTTGAAAACTTTTACACTTCCACGAGCTTCCACGTTGTTTTGGAGCTGCTGTAGTGAGGGACTGCCATCTTGTGGTCGTCAATTAAACTGTTTCGTCGTCTTTTACTTTTTAACGTTGGCGTTTAATTAAGACGTATGCCCGTGAGAGCGCCTGCACGTTAGAACGTGCGCGTGCGTGCGTGAGCGTGCGCGTTTGGCTGGGTATCTTTGTTAATCTCATTTTACAGCCACCCCCGGTTATAAATTCTTAGCAATTGACAGTAAAGTTGCTCCCTGATGAATTACAGAGGGCCATCGGAAGTTTTCATTTATCTTAATGAGAAATTTATACCAACCCTGTTTAAACCAGCATAAGTCATCTTAAATCAGCATCCCGACTTCAAAACATACCTAAACAGTATGTGCTGTTTTTTTGTTTTTTTTCAACAGAGAATGTATGTATTTTTATGCTTCCCTGATTGGTCTTAACAGTTCAATTGTGTTTGTTCAAATGTAGCCTATTTAGAGCGTGTGTTTCAGTGGGAGGCAAACTACAAATTACGCCAAGATATGATAACTCTCATTTCACTGTTTTACTTTATTTCTGTCTATGTCTCACCTACACCGTCTCTGATGCCAGACGTAATAATGAAACCTTTTCCCACCTGTGCATTCAGTACAAACACACTAACCTTTTGAACAGCATTGCATATCTACAAGTCTGACTTTTCACCAATTGCATATTTATGCTGACATTTTATCGTGTTCTGTGTATATCTTTTGAAATTAAAATGCATAAAAATGTACATTTTCATGTGATTTTAAGCATGTTGCAGTGTAGTCGCTGCTTACTGTCCCAAGTCAAAAAAGTCCTCTATCATATACCCTATCTCCCTAATTTCTGTTAAACTCTATGGGATTTGAACACTTTGTTCTCTGCAGAAAACCTTAAAACATATAACTTACAGCAGGTGTATAATCGGAGATTTATTCAAGTCACTCTAATTATGAGTGAAAGAATTATTAGAAGACTCAGAAAACATCAGTAGATCAGCAGATACATAAAAAATTGTAAGCAACTCCTGGGGTTAAAGGTCACAGGTCAAAGGCAGCAGTGGCTGAATAAAAGAGTCAGTGGGTTTGTAGCTCATAAACAGAAAAAAACTTTGAACTAGAAAGTTAGTGGGTGATTAGGTGTCCCTTCATCAAGATTCTAGTGTCAACATGAACTTCGATCATGTGGGAAATCTAATGAATAACCTCTTTTTTTAACATCAGTAAAGTGCAATAAAATACATAAATTAGCTGCTTTGTGTTAAGCTACCCTACTTTGGAAAGGAAAAAAATATTTTTTCATAATAAATCATAATTTAGATGACTGTGGCACACCTATGAACCTGCCAAGAGCTACATGAGGGGAAATTACAGAGAAAATATAATGATCAGCCTATTGGTGCCTTCCAAAATTGCTCAGTTAGCGTTAAATTACTCTGAACACTTCCCTAAAAGGCCAAGCTGGGTAAAATCAACATGCTCAGCCACCTCCGTACACAATCTAAATAGAGTCATACATCAGCAGAGCTTTTTGGGGGCCTTTTGTTGCTCTCTGCTGCTCTCTTTTCAGTCTATTCCCTCACCTCTCCTTCCACCTGACTAACACTTCCTGCTGTGTTTGTCCATTAGAGCTCTGGTAGATAAATGTTTTGTGTCTTTACATTCTGAGCAGTGCAAATGTTCTGCCATTAGACCCTGCTCATGCAATACAAACACAAATATACAACTTTATGAATTTACAATCTGAGCTAAAGTCAACCCCAGAAATCAATATGGACATGCTTAAATGCTGAAGGGTAGTAAAGAGTAAATGCTGAGTAAGTATGCATGCATATTTATATATATATATATATAATTAAATAATTAAATTTAAATATAAAAATGTATGTGTGTATATATTACGTAAACCAAAAACTTTTATTTTGGATCTGATTTTGACAGCAGTATATATATATATATATATATATATATATATATATATATATATATATATATATATATATATATATATATATATATATATATAGCTGTATATAGCTGTATATAGCTTTATAGAAAAGATTATATATGGTATATAATATAGTATATTTCGTCCATCTAATTACAATCAAACAAGTTTTTTTGGTTTTGTTTCGCAAATTGCTTTATCAAACACACCATGTGGAAAACATGTTTCTTTTGAACCCCTGGGTGAACTAATTCAGACACCGTGGCTCTCGGTGGATGTGTAGTACGTGAGCTCTGTTATCTCCCTGTCAGGAACAAATCATTCCATCCTTCTTTGATGAGCTTTACGTGCACAGAGTGTTCAAAGTTGGGGTCTTCTTCTTTATTTGTTTCTCTTTGCTGTTTTGTAATCATTTGAATGTTAAACAGCACCAGACTGAACTCTGTACAGGCTTTTGTCCTCTCTGGAGTTGAATGATGAATAAGTTAATGATAACAAAATACAACTGATTTGCCAACTTGCTTGAATACCTTTCTAAGTCAATAAGATACGCCGTCAGATACACTATCATTTAAGTGGCTTGTTGCTTTGATCGTTCAAGTAGTGCAGCTTTCATTCTATTGTTCTTGTGCAAGTATTTGTCTCCTTTGGTAAATAACAATGCTGATGATATGTCCTTAATTCTGCAAGAACAACTGAGCTAGCTCATGTTGCACAGCTCCACAACAAGCTACTGACCAAAGGTCATGCAGTCCATGTTTAAAATATAGAGTTTATTTATTCCACCGTCCTGTATTCTTTCTTGAAACAATCGAGCACATGCATACTTACACTCTCACCCACACACGGACAAAAATTGTGTTGCGACTGATATTAAAATAATGTCCGTAAGCTGACAGACTAGTAATTATGTATTTTGTGGCCAATGAACAAAAATACAATTATACTAAATATAACAAATAAAAATTCTAAAATAAAATATAATACTAAGAACTAAAATGAATCAATATGCTACAGAGGAAATTAGGCATACAACGTTACTGTATGTTGTATAAAAATATAATACTGAGAGTCTTATTGAAATGAAAGATTAAATATAAGTGCATTATATTATACATTATACAATATCAACTGATATAGTCAAATACATACACTATAATGTGCAGTAAAAATGGATTTCATGTTACAGTCTTATTGAATTTTTAGTGTTTTTAAAGATTAAATATAAGTCAGCAGCATTATATTATACATTATACATTGTATCAGTCTGATATAGTAAAATACATACACACTGCATTAAATTATGCATTGTTTGATATAGTTACATACAGCCAAAATATCTAAATATTCTTAAATCAAGAAATTAAGCAAGTTATTAACAAATAATATTGTTTTCTGTTTTTAAATAAGAGTATTTAACTTACTCCATTGGCAGATTATTTAGCTTTTTCTAAGCAAAATGTCACCTTATTTTGACTATTTTCTAAAAACAAGACGATAACTTTTGCTTGTCCAGAAAATCTTTGATTTAAGAATTTTCAGTTACTTTAGCCGGAAACAACACAAACAAATCTTGGCTTGAAAAGCATTTTTTGCAGCGTATTGTGCAACTTTGAGAGGTTCTACGTGACCAAATCCTTAATATTCACTGAAAACAAGCCCGTATTAATCTGACACAGAATACAAACGGCCCACGGCTATACTGGCATAGTAATGGTTGCATCACCACGTGCACTAAAATCACACACACTTCCAAACAAAGTTCATTGCATAAGAACTTTTCCCGCAAAATGAAAAGCATTTAATACACTCCCCCTGTTTTATGAACATATACACAACGGACCACATGCAGCTGCACTCACTTGTCCAGTCGGGTCCAGATTCAGTCCAAAATCAGAGCAGGTGTCAGATGTAAACAAATGAACGGGCCAGAAAGTTCGGCCGCAGTCCCGTGACACAATGAGCCAGTCCAGAGAACGCCGCCCAGGCGTACACACTATCACCGCTCTCCTGTCACACTGACTGTGAGACTGGGAGGCCTGGATCCTGTTAATCTCTTTCTATCTCTCTCGCTCACTCTCACTTCTGACCTCTCTCTCTCTCTCTTTCTTTCTCGCTAGATGCAGGTTTTCATCCTCTGATGATTACGTAACACTCACACACCCCCCGTGCGTACGGGCCGACCGCAGACACTCTGTTTCCACCGGCAAAGGGCGGCAGAATTTAAAGACTGAGATGGGGAGGGAGGGATGAGAAGGAGGGGGAAGAGATCTGATGAGAAGAGAGGGAAGGAAATCAAACCAAACACAAGAAAAAAGTTATTCATGTGTCTTAGGGAAACACAAAATCTGTTTTTGCAGGCACAAAGCATGGATCCAAGACCTCTATTTTGCAAGGTAACATACTGTAAATGACATATCCATATTGTAATACAGTCAAAGGTTTGGGATCAATCTTTTTTTTAAGTAGTTGCTTTCTGTGTGAACATAATGTAAAACATATCCGTGTGATAATAGATGAATTTTAAGTATCATTACCCTGACCTTCAGTGTCACGTGATCCTTTAGAAATCATTATTAGAATCCAGATTGAATAAATGAATAAAATGTATTCATTATAAAATATCAGTTAGATTTTCAAATTGGTTTATTTTCCTTTCTTTCATTTTTTAAAGAAATTAATAATTTTATTCAGATATGCTAAAATGTTCTAGTAAATACTAATTTCTTTTTTTTAATAATTGTTGTTACTTTTGAGTTTTTGTTTGTCAGAAAAGTTCTCTGTTGTAAGTCTTATTTTATGTTGTTTGTTTTTTGCAATGTCTAAAGCATCCAAGACATCACGTAAGGGCAACGGCAAGTCACATTATAAATGGTGCTCCCTGCTCACGTTATAACACGAGCAGGTTTATACACAATCTGTGGATTGCCAGGGAGCCGACTGCCCACGTTGTGAGAGGTTGCCAGTGCATACACTTCGCTTCCGAAAGAATCTCATCTGTGTTTCTTGTGGTGCTGGTCCTGCTGCTGAGGAAGAGCGGTACTTGCGCTTGTGAGGATTGCAGGCTTATCTGGCAGAGGGCATGGAGATGGCAGAGACCCTATCTTCTGCCTTTCCTGGATTCACCACCTCAGTCGTCACAGTACGAGGAGCTTTTGGAGGTGGTTACTCATGCGGTGGCCAAGCTAAATATTGACTGGCCAGCCAAGAAACGGACTGAGCACTAGAAAAGCCAGCTGGATGAACGCTTTCTGGAGACAAGGCCACCACCTCTATGCCAGAGCTTGCCATTTTTCCCAGATCTCCATAGGTCCGCACCAGATCCCAGGACAAATTCTCAATATAGGAGCAGACATCTTGTCAAGGCCCGTTGAAGTTCTCTCTGAAGGAGGTTCCAGAATGCTTACTCATAAGATCATCCCTCAGGTGCATATGAAAGTTTGGAGGTAATTATATTCCTCAAGGCAGAATACCTAGAATACGGGTTCTAAGACTATACCATGGAAATACACTTATGGTAACCTCTTTTGGACATATGGACCCCGGCCATCTACTGGTTCTCAAGGATGCAGTGAGGGCCTGGCTCTGGATGGTCACCACATCTGGCTGCTCAACAGGGTTTACTGTATGGACTCTTTGGAGCAGTTAAACAAGCCAACCTAAAGCTGGGCCTCTCAGTTCTTCTACCCATTTTAGGTGAGAACACAGGAGGATACCGGCTCCACACGAAGGCTATAGAACCTAGTGAACGTGTTAGGGGTTGCCCAGCCTGCAGCTTTACAGATATCTGCCAGCAAAGTGCCATGTGATAATGCCCAGGAGGGTGCCACACTCCTTGTAGAGTGAGCGAGCAGGGCACACTCTGTGCTTGGTAAGCCAGGGGGATGGCATCCACTATCCAGTGAGCCGTCCTCTGCTTGGAGACAGCAGCGCTTGCAGGCTCGCCACCTGATCACTGATCACCTGAAGATGCATTTCTGTGTCAGATGCATTCTGAATGAAAGCCTGTGAAGTGCACGGTTCAGAACTAGCAGGTCCAGAATCTGTTTTTCTTGGGTACTATGAATTAAGGGCTGCAAAACAGATCGGCTGGTCCTCATATTGGCTCTATCCTGTCCTTTGCCAGTAGGATCGCGATCTCTGTGAGCAAGACAGGAGCATTTGCAGGCTTCACTGAAGTGAAGCGGATGTCGCTGAATGAGTAAGATGGTTCCATGTAGCCAATGAGATGGACAGGAAAGCTTCAGCTAAGCTCACAAATACGGAATTAGCGGCACCAGAGACATACCCGCAGTAAGGCAGCAAGAGGGCGTCTATTAGCCAGTCCGAAGTGGGGTCTGAATCTGTGCAACTCTTCCCTGTGTCCGAGCAGAAGGAACATGGTAGACCGTTGGCTCGCTCTCCCAATTTGCCCCTTACTGCTCACTGGCTAGAGAGGAGAGAAACACAGAGGTGGAAGGGGATCTTGTGATGCATCTTGAAAAAGACATTCCCATAGGTGCTCTTGTAGTGTGCTGAGACACACAGGGGAGATGGCCGTTCTCAACTCACACTGGTTTAGTGCAGCCTGATGTGTGCAATCCACTCGACCAGGAGGAACGCTGAAGCTCTGTACCGCCAGCCAAAGAGTGAAGACTTTTAGGTTAGTCTTGGTTAGGGAGCAGAACGACATAAACCGCTTGGCTCCGAGACGAAAAGCTGAATAGCTTTGAAAAGTTAATTTATGTTACATACATAACCTGGAGACGTTTGGCATCACAGAAATACAATATATTTTAAAGTATTTTATAATAATAATTAAAAATATATATTTTAAATTAAATTAATATCGTATAACATTTTTTTCCTTTTGAATAAAATGCAGCCTTGGTGGACAGAAGAACTTCTTTTAAGACATTTTACTGATAGTAATTGCAGCCAATGCATCACAAACTGCATACTCTCTGAGGAGGCATTTCTTTTGATTTGTGACTTCAAAAAGTAATCATTTTCAACTTCAAAAGTAATCGGTATCACTTCAGGTTTTAAACTGCCCTTATGATGAATAAAAATAAATATTTAATTTTAATACTGTCATAAATGAAGCATTTTGTCGTGCTCTTTTGGCAATTTCATGACGAAGAAAATTATGAACAAAATGTGGCAATAATGTAAAGCATTTATTTGTGCTCCTTGCATGTGTGAAAAAATTCTAAAAAGTGCCAGATATTTAATTAAAAACCCCTTCACACTAACCATTCTACACTCATAATAATTAGACTTCACTGATATGTGACAAAAATTAGTAGTGAAATAAGGGGACAATATGAAAGAGAAACAAAACCAAATGTATTAATAAATGTCTTCAACCCTCTCAACCTTGTCACATTAATTTTTAAAATAAATAAGTAAATAAATACATTTCTGCTTTTCGCATTTCCTGCTAATAGCCATCTTACATGGTAAGGACTAAAAAATAAAATTTCGGTTTTAGTTAAATTTCACTTTTAAAAATAAAGATGCTTCAAAAGGTTCTTCAATGTGATGCCATAAAAGAACAATTTTTGGTTCCACAAAGAACCACTGAGTCAAAGTTTCTTTTACTGTTTATTTTTTGTACATTTTTATAATCAGAAGAACTTTTTTTTTTGCCACAAAGAAACTTTCGTTAAACAGAAAGGTTCTTCAGATGTTAAAGGTCCATTATGGAACCATGTAGACACTAAGGTTCTTCTACGGTATCATAAAGCGCCAGTCAATTTTTTTTTTGTTACAGTTAAGTATCGTATTCATATAAATATCATCATCATATTCACAAATTCATCAACAGTGACATAAAAACACATTTCAGACTTGATATTAGGAAAAGTGGATTTTGCTGAAATACTCCAAATAAAGTGTAATTCTATTTTTTATGTGAGCAAATATGTTAATTATAGATTTATCTCAACTTAATACATTGCCGTTTTCTTATCTTGCTAAAAATGCATGCATGCGCTGCATCATGGGAAGTGTGGCTATACTGGATTGAAACTTTACTTAGAAAGTAAACATGGAAAGATTACCATTTCAAGTCTGTTTAACAAAACAGAATTATATCAAATGGTTAATTATAAAAACTGAATGAGAAGCCTGATTCAGTTTATGACAAGCTCAGTACTGGGTGCATGCAAAAATCTAAATCAAAATCATTTTACAAAAACACTTTACTATATGTTTAAACGTTGACATATCTAACTAGGATGTGAATTTATATAAAATGTATACTTAGGATAAATTTACAAAGGTGAACATATTTAGACAGGTTGTGAGCCTGGTTTTGTTTTAGAGCAGTGGAATAGAACTTAGAAAAATAGAAATATAGAAAAATAGAAAATAGAAAAAGTCCAGTACAAACAGCAGCTGTCACAGTTAAGAGGCGACAAGAGCAATCCTCTGTAGGCTAGAACATCCCATTTAACAACACCCGTGGCAGCTTAGACTAGTCTGAAAATGTATTCATTTATTTCCGCAAGACTAGTCATTCCGCAAGAATACTAGACGTAGTCCCTACAAAATCAGTTACTGCAAAATCTACACAAAAGTTGATCAAAAAAGTAAGGCTGACTGCTACTCGTACTGCTTAACTAGTTTTAACATGATGACTGATGCAGCTCTCCCCAGGTCTCAGAGGTGTAGCCATTGAAGTGTGCTTCGGCCTTTGAGCTGTCATGTGACCTAACATCATCAGACGCATCGCTTCAGTGGCGTTCACAAATCCTCTCCTGCGGCCTCATGGGAGAGTAAAGTGCCCATCCAATTCACCGTTCATGTCATCCGCATACGTTTTGCTTGTTTTATTAATACTGTGAATTCAGACATACTCTTTTACATACTGTTTATTTTTCCCTCGTCTCATTCATGTTGGGGAAGTTCGTGATTTCGAACGCTATGAAAGTTGCCTTTTGCCGTAGGAACAGTAACAGACACAGCAACTGTCAACACTCAATTTCTTGTATGTGAGCTTTTGTATAAAAGCAACGTCTTGTTGTTGGGTTACTCTGCACCGATAAGGCAGTGAGCTAATCATTTTAGAAAAATACAACTCCTTTATCTCCTGTTTGTTGTTCACATGTAGATTCCTCACCCATCCTTATGTTAACGGGAAAATCTCCCGCTTTCATCTCTTTGTTTCCCTTCCAGTCTCACTTGTTCTTTCAAACTTCACACTCCTAAAACAGGAATATGTTAATTATAGTCTCTCCGTATTACGTGACATAAAAGGCAGACATAAAGAAAAAAATATGATATGAGTGTCTGTACTAGACAGAAAGTAGGTGTTCATGTGGTTAATGCTATGGAGTAGAAATAAGTAGATAGAAGTATTTACATCTACACCTTTCTGATTGTGTTATTTAAAAAAAAAAAAAAGTTTTATCCCTCCAAGAGGATCATAGATTCATGATAATGGCACAGAACATCGGTCCAGTTTAAAAAGACACACCTGACAATAAAAAATACGCTGGAAGTGGCAGAAGACGTCTCTTGTTTTCCCTTTTCTTTATTGCAGCTGCCGGCTTTATATTGTTAAAGAAAAACCTGCATAAAGATAAGGAGGCATTCAGCATATTGCATTTTTGAATATATGGCATGGTAGATAAAATACTCCATTTCCACATAAACATTTTAAAAATACACCAAAGATTAAGTTGTAGAACATCACAAGCCGTGTTGTGTATCTTATCACGCTCACAGTCTTTTATCAGTCGTTGCCTTTAAATCAATGTTGATCCGATGGAAAAGAATGTCAGTAGGCAATATGTTCATTTTATTGCAGCACATGTAAACACAAAGTATCTTCTGCCAAGGCCAAACTAGTGATGTCACAGGCATGTCCAAATCAAACAGATTGGCCAACTGAACTGGCCGACAATGCTCTTTAATCTTTAAAGTGGGATGATGCAAAGCTTTCTGCACGAGAGCTGTCGTAAAGAAGTCAGATAATGAGAGATGTACACAAACTGCGCAAAACATCTTTCTTTTAATGCAGGAATGGGTCACGAATTGAAATTGAAATCCCGTTTCAGAGCTCGAAACGTCTTTGTAGGAAAAAACAGCTGTTTTCATGTCTCAGTATGACATCATAGTGTGACAAAAAAAACAACTCTTAATACGTTGTGCTTCTTTAGCCCCGCCCAATTTATTTTATAGTAGCAGTGTTTGTACCCTGTTAATATTTCTTTGTCTTTTACGAATTGTACATCACAGTTGTGCTCATCTATTATTTTAATACGCAAATTGTTACTCAATCATAGAATAAAATGGTTATACAGCAGCTACACAGCAAATAATATTCTGCCCTGCAAAATTGTGTTTAATAACATTAATGTAAACCTAGATTTGTGCAGCGTTTTCTAATAATGACCTCAAATGTACATTAAGGCATTTTGTGTAGTTACATTTTTTGTCACTTTTTTTTAAAATGTGTTTCACACTCCCCCCTTTTGTCAACTCAATACACATAAGAAAATGATTAACATTTATCAACTCAGTGCAGTGCGCCAGTATCTTTTGCTGTCATCAGTGTTTGTATAGAGCGGGGTTCAAAAGTCGGAAACATCTGAAAATGTGTATTTTTTTTTAGCCTTAGAATAAAAATATTCTACCAAAAGGAAAGCAGGAGAAGAGGAGGTCATTGCATTACAGCAAAACTTTCTTCTTCTTATTATTATTTATTTATTTATTTACTTTTTGGAATCATTTGCAATGACAAAAACCATAAGAAATTTGTCCATTTTGATTTACTGATGATCTTTAAACAAAATTATTTTATCATATATATATATATATATATATATATATATATATATATATATATATATATTTTTTTTTTTTTTTTTTTTTACTATCTTTAATACTTCACATAACACTTTGACCCTGCTTGACTGAGTTCAAATCTATAGATTTGTTTAGATTGGCTGTATGTGACACAGCTTACGTGATTGTCTACAGCCTACAGTTCAGCGACTGAGCCATATCATCTTTTTAATATTGCTTTATGATACATTTCAGTTATAACAGGTCCAAACCTAAGGAAGTTTGCAATAACCTTTTGCTTTATTTGATCAACATCTTCCTTCTTTCATTGTTCTGCAGAAATGCTTGTTTAAAAATACGTTCATTATATTCACAGTTGGATTTTACAGCAATTGTGTTGTCTGTTGTTTGTTCTGGTTCTCTTTCATCTCCTCGTTTTCCTTTGAAATGACTTTTTAAGCAATCAGTACTTCCTTGTTATGTTTCCCCACTGTTTCTATTATAATATTTATAAACACAGAGTCTTGAACTCCAAATTAGAAACGTGTAAACAACACATGCGGCTTTGCATGAATATAAATGTAATATTGTTGAAAAGTTTACTGATTGATCGCTTGACCAAGCAGGGATACAGTACATGTATGTAGTATTATAAATTGAATATTATGTATTTATGTTGAATGTTTTATTTCATTACTTTTTTTTTTACAAGAATACTCTTGCCAAATACTCACACTTACGACCACTTGTCTACTTTCACGGCATATTTGTGAGTGTTCAAGTGAAGGTGAAGACAACGCGCGTGTGAAGAACTTTTTATTATCTGATAGTAATACACTTTACATTTTATTTTGCCTAAAAAAACTCAACTAAACTAAACTGCTGTTTAGTAGTCCCTATAACAAAATGTAATAATTGCAGTCCTTCAAACTAAGTGATAAAAAAGCAGTTGCAAATGTTGAAAATAATGTAAAAAAAAAATCATAATAATAATAAACTCACCTACACACAACTAAAATGTGAACTTTTAATACCCTCTTTAAAATTATGTAATCATGTATGTAATATAAAATCACATTTATCTCAGTCACTGTTTTATTTTTCTCTATATCAGTCATTTTTGAAGTGGCATATGAAGTAACCACTGCAATTAAAAAGTGAAGGCTTGGTTGTTGTATGTGTGTATGTTACACATACACTGTAACTTTAACTATCAGTTTAAAATGATTCAATTTAAATTAACTACTGTAATTATTATTATTATTATTTTTTATTTTATTTTATTGGTTAAAACTAGTTTTGCCGCTTATTTTTTTCTAAAACTGCGACCCTCTACTATTCATAAATTTATGGATAAAATAAAATATAATAATAAATAAACAAAATAAAAAAATCTAAATAATCAAAATAATTATTATAACTAAAACCTGTGAAACTCTGATCAATATAATAAAATCTGAGAAAAACTGGATGATGCTTTGTAATGTCAGCCTGTATCCACTGGTGTCAGCAGAGGCAAATGGAAAAAAAAATAAAATCCTGAAAAGCATGAACAATTTATTTTACACCATTTTTATCTCAACTGAAAAAAAAAAGCTTTTTAAATCTAGCTTTTAAAATCACTAATTGAAGTTTTTTTAAGGCCGATTTCTGATGCACGTGCATTCTTTTTAAATTATGTCTCAGATAGGACAGTTTGGTTTCTAATGAATTAAAATTTTTAAAATATGAACTTTTTTAAAATGCAGCAAACAACAAAGAGTCGACGTATTAATAGATAAAATAGACAAAGCTTTCTAGAGATTCTGAAAAAGCATAATACTGGTGCGCGTTCGTCATTAGTAAGTAGATGGGACTGTTAATAACTGGAGTTAAATTATGAATCGACTCCGGAACAAAATAGAGTGAAATATGGTCTGCGAGCGAGAAGTTTCTTTCAACCCAGATCTTCAAACCCTCAGCCGTTCTCTCCTCTCTGCCTCGCTGTCTCTTTATTCATCAGCCCTTCCTCTCTCTCGTTTTCTGTCTAACACTAGATGTGCATAATTTAATTCAGCCATTCTTCCTTGTTCCAATCCTTTTTCCAGTAGCGCTGGCATTAATGAGCAGCTCAGGTGTCAAGGGAAGAGACTTGTGTGAGACGTCAGGAGATGCCACAGATGGAGGGCAACGAAAAGGGCTCAGAGAAGAGCGGGCGAGGTGAGAACGGCAGCTGATGAAGTATTAAACACTGGCTTTCTATTTTAAAGGTTTTCAACATCAGACGCAATCAAACATAAGGACCTGTCCGCACCCACATATACGCATTACACCACCTCAAGTTTTCCCATCTAACAGGTGTTTGTTGCATACCCTGAGCGTGTGTGGCCGCGGGGGGCGTCATTAGAGGCGCTCGTTGGGCTGGTGGTGGCCAGGGCATGTGTGGAGATCCGACGCCTGTAAATGTCACAGAAGAAAGCCCTACTGTGCATAGAACTCATTTCCTGTTAACAGCCAGCCCTCTCTAGTTCTGCATTATTGATAAAGGCCACACATGCTTGCAAACACACATACACTAACGCGCACTTATGCAAACAATACCAAACCATCTCGACAAGCAATTCACTAAGAGCAACGGCGACAGCTCTGACAAACTGCCAGACCTCGAAACTTCTTAATAATGTAGAGCCTGCAGAAATGAGCTCTGGTAAATACAACCGTCGATTCTGAAGTCAAGGTTTTTTTTTTATTGGAGGGTTGCTTGTTTCGGTTTCGTTTATCACGCGTGATGGAAGGTTCGTGTTTGGGTTTCGTGATTTCCGCAATGGCGGGTTGACATGCACGCAAGGTCAAAAGCGCTTTCATTGTCTTATAATGCGCGCTTATTTTTACCTCACTTGCGATTCATTTTTCTAAAGCCTTCCTTTGCCTGACGCTAATCTGCAGTGATTGGTCTGGATGTCGCCTTTCTCTATCATCGAGACTGTAATGCTTGATAAAGCAGCATTTGTGAGCTCAGCGCTGCTTTGTATACAACGTTAGAAAAGTCCTCGCTTCATCTTGGGATTCATTTTAAAAACGATTCTTTTCGATGCTTCGCAGTCGGCTATTTCTGTCGAGAGACAATGACTACAGTGCAGTAACAGATGTAACAGATCCATTACACACTGCATGAAAAGTCCAAAATCTGATAGTTGTTATACCTGTCAATCATCTTCAGGTAGCTTAAGATACACACACACTCAACGATTGTGAACAATAGTCATTATATTGATTCGTAAGCTTGCTTTTTAAACATGCACTAGACAGATGTGGCACTAAATGTGGCACTAAATTTCTCCGCGTAAATACAGTAGCTTACTGTGCAGCCTCTTGTTCCACACACCCGCACGTCACTGCATAAGAGAAGTGAAACATTATTAAATGTTTTCATACAGCCTTTCAATTTTTTTATTCACTGTAGATTGCAGAGTGTAGGCTCAGCTTTGAAGTTAATTCATTTACATATGACCCACATACACTCTGAGGTGAAAGAGATGCACATCCATTCATTCATTCATTAAAAAAAAAAAAACAATTCAAATCACCAACCGTCACTTTAAGTGGCCACTGAATTGAGGTCATGTCTCAATTACTTTCTAGTGAGGATAAAATAATCCATATTGATTCGATACTATCTTATCTGTTTAGACAAAGCGACAAGTCTGTTGTCGCCTATGGAGCTTTCAGGCGCCCTGTGCTGTGAGGAAAAGAAAACAGCAGGGTAGGAGAATCGTGTTGGAAATGTCTATGAGGAATTCACGCCTCGACTGCCCAGACATACTGTTATTTCCCAGAGTGGTGCTAGGGGCTAACACCCTTCTCAACAGCCAGAGATATGAGACACACACACACACACAGGACACAGAAGAGTTCAGGACACAGGCCCATCAATTTTCTCAGTTTTTCTCACAAGGGATGTCTTTGTTCTAAAAGCGCTCGGTGTGTATGCGTGTGCTGTTTTATATCAAAATGCTAATTTGGCCCAGGTGTAACACCTTCTCCCCAGAACATGTTGGTGCCTGTCTTTCCAGACTAATTAAATCGATGATGGAGTATTTCACTTGTTTACTTCCTGACGTGTTCTTTCATAAATCGCGACAGCTAATGTTATGTGGGCTTAAACCACATGTGTGAAAAGTCCATCTTTCAAACTTCCACGTAGCCATGCCTTGTTAATTACGCATAAAATGCCTTGTTAATTATGCAAAAAAAATTCCCCTCGCTGATTTGCCAGCTGGCCAGAGAGGAACTGGAATTTCGCTCCCTTGCCTCGTCGCCTCTGGGTTGCTTAGCTGAGGACACTCCAGTATCCAGTTAGTTTCCAGTTAGAGCTTAATTGCACAGATACTATTTAAACTTATTAACGATGAACTTATAAAGTGTTTACCGTTTTGCATTATTATACTCTATTTATCCTGATGAAGGTGAATAAATGAAGGTGACTTGACTTGATTTTAAGCAGGATTGGTCGCATAGTGTTGATCGGTAGAAAAAGGGTTAAAAAGTGACTTCTGTGTGAGCAGTGCTTAATGCATTTAACACACAATCAACCTTCATTTTACCAAAAATTTCATCCCAATTGAGCTTGAAATCACATGGCGCACATTTTCACTCATAAAGTTAATAATTGAGTAATATTGGTCTCACGGGCTCCAGAAGGCTTCATTGACTTCAGAGACCAGTGCGCTGTAATTTTAGATATGTTCATTAAAAGGATCTCTTTATCATATAAGATATCAAGAAATAGTCATTTCCAAAATCCTCGTGGGCAGCGCTCTGGAATCCTGTCCTTTGCGCTCCAGCATCCTACTTTTCTTCTACTTTGCTTTTCTCCACTCTCAAAATGTCAAAAATAAATCTTGAAAAATTGACTGAGAGTACTGAAATGCGGTTGCCACAAAAGTTGTACAGGCTGTGTCTGTGTGTGTGTGACAGAGAGAAAAAAAAGAACCAGGAATAGAAGTAATTGTCTGGGTCTTACTATGCAAACTCCACTCATTCCGGAGCACGAACACACACATACGAGTTAACGCACTGCTGCACATCTTGTATTCTCTGCTCATGGCTCTTGAGATCTGTGCGTGACCCTGCAGCCGTCTCTCCTGCCTGAGCCGCATAAAGGTCAGCGTGTCTGCTCAGGGAAGAAAAAATATATAAATAAATCATGCTGCACGCTCAGACGTACGGGCAATAAATAAACCATCACATGTACGACCGCTATCGCTGTGTGAACGTTTTAAAAAGAACTACTTCCTTTCAATCTTAATGAAACATCTCACTTTGGGAATGATGAGGACTCTAAACGTGTCCTGAAGGGAGGTTCAGCAGGCACTGATTTGGGTTTTAATGCCACTTATGCTCTCCGTGTGTTGAACAAGGGTCACCGTGATTTTGCCAAGTAAGACATGATCCTGGATCAACATTACTTACCCCTAAACCTAACCCTTCTCAAAATGTATTCCTATTACAACCAGTGGGAAATGATGATTAACAAGGGTGAAGAAGCACCTAACCTTGATCATATTTCCTGAAAAATGAACTCTTAATTCTGATTGGTTGATTGGACAAGGTCGTTGATTTTGCTCTGTGAAATCACGCTCACCGTTGAACAAGCATGGTGGTTTTGGGTCAGATTATTTGAGTGTAGGTTGTTTTTATGGTTTGCGGTTCAGCTGCTGTGGTGCAGTTTCTCAGGCAGGGTGAGTCAGCGATGAGAAAAAGCAAGCAAGACAAGGGTCTTCCCCCATACACAAACAAACACATTACAAATGGTGCGTATCATCCAGTTTTAATATTGTGTGTGCACGTTGTCTTTTGATATGTTGTGTTACGGCAGAGGTTGTATGTGTGCGCGTGCTCGCGCTCGTCTGTTGACTTAATAAATGTGATTTGCTGTGGGAGTCTGGGGTCGCTCCTGTAATGAGATTCAGTCTTGCGCTATCATGCGCTCGTGTCTCTCATCCTCCCCACAACCCCCTCCAGCCTCTCTCTCTTACTTCATTTTTATTTCTATCTTCTACATTTAAAGCTAAATTAGCTCATTTTTACCTTCTATACATCCCTTCATGTAAGTATGATCCTGCTATTTAATTGTCATGATTTTCTCATCTGTATGTTGTCCAGACCTTTATGACTACATGAATCATTCTGCAGATTGAATATATTTTGAAGAATCTTAATTAAGAAGCAGTTTTGGTGATCTCTGACTTCCATTGGATATAAAAAAAATAAAATAATAATAATAATAATACAGCAACATTTTCAAAATATCTTCCTTTCAGTTCTACAGAAGAAATTCAAAGAAGGCCAAAGAAATATGGTTTTAGCAGACTTTTCTATTAAGGCCCATATATTCACTGTATAGTGCCAACATCCTGCCAACTACGCCAAAAATGTTAGATTAAATCGCCACGCCAGGAATAATGTATAGTCGTTTTACGAGATCCTCCCAAAATATTTGTTTCTCGAAGTGAGTGAAGTTTTATCTCATACTCAAAACCAGTTTTCAACAAGTCTTGTCTGGTAACGCAAAACTGGTTGAGAGAGGAAGGTGTGAAACAGCAGAAAGCAGAATACAAAGTGATGATAAAATTAGCAGGGTTAATTTAATAATTGAAGTAGTCTATGTTTCAATGCTAAAACCTAATCTGAACTTCATCTTGACATTGTCCCTCTTATCTTTTACTCATGAAGACAAACAACCCATTAAATCCCATTATCAGACTACACAACAATAGCAGGTTTTGCAAGGGCAAGGAAAATAAGTAAAATAATATAAGTAATATAATACAATTAATAAATGATAATGTTACTAAATAAAATGATTTTAATTAAATAATAAAGGCAATAATTATTCACAGCATAGATGTATCGTCACTCTCTTGAGGCTACATGGTGCATCTCAATAAATTAGAATGTTGTAGAAAAGTTAATTTATTTTGAAGTGAAACCGATTAAAAAATTTGAGTGAACTTCACAGTCTGAAGTGCTCCAAAATGTCTTGTTAAACGAGTGCAGTGATGTTGGCTTTCACAAAGCACAATGGACCAACACCAGCAAATGACACTGCACCCCAAATCATCAGAGACTATGGAAACTTAACACTGGACTTCTATGATCTTCTCCACCCTTCCTCCAGACTCCAGGACCTTGGTTTCCAAATGAAATACAAACTTGCTCTGATCTGAAAAGAAGTCTTTGGACCACTGGGAAGCAGTCAAGTTCTTCTCCTTAGCCCAGGTAAGAAGCCTCTAACAATGTCTTTGATTTAGGAGTGGTTTAACAAGAGGAATTCTACAACTGTAGCCAAATTTCTTGACACGTCTGTGTGTGGTTCTTCTTGATGCCTTGACCCCAGCCTCAGTCCATTCCTTATGAAGTTCACTCAAATTCTTGAATCGATTTTACTTGACAATGCTCATAAAGCTGAGGCTGTGCATTTTCCTCCTACAATTTTTCCTTCCACTCAACTTTCTGTTAACATGTCTGAATACAGCATTCTGTGAAAAGCCAGCTTCTTTGGCAATGAATGTTTGTGGCCTACCCTCCTTGTGAAGGGTGTCAATGATTGTCTTCTGCACCACCGTCAGATCAGCGGCCTTCCCTATGATTGTGTAGCCTGGTGATCCAAACTTAGAGATCATTTTGAAGGCTCAAGAAACCATTGCATTGATTGAAATACTTAAACTACTTCGATCTGTATTCATTGCATTTATTTAATACATGAGTTTCACAATTTGAGATGAATTACTAAAATAAATTAACTTCTCCACGACATTCTAATTTATTGAGATGCACCTCTACACGGCATGCTGTTAACACTTTTTTCTTGTTCTTGCAAAACTCCAAATCGACAGACATCCATTGCCTTTCAAACAGGAATTAAAAAAACAGTCAAAACACCAAATCATTCATGATGTCAAATAGGCATGATTTTGCGAGCCCACGAACACTTGACCGAGTGAGCCGTCTGCTAAACATAATGGTTTTTCAATATCAAATTTATTAAAAGGAATGTTAGCCATATGTGAGAATAAAGGAAATATACGCTGGTCACAGTTAATCATTGAGAGGAGCCTGGCTCTTCTGCGGATTTGAAGTGATCATTAAAAAAGAGGCTGAGGAAGCGACCCAATAATAAAAGCAGTCAGCACAGTAATCACTTCAGAATGGCTGAGTGGAGAGAACACAGGTCTACATATCTACACACGCCTGTGGGAGAGAGAAAACGTGTACATACTGACATTTACACATGTAATGAGGACAGTTTTGGGCAATATCTGGAAATACACTGAGATCCAAAACAACCTTTTGACATAACTGCACGGACCAAATATATCAACCAGGCAAAATCTTGTTTTGCGTTCCATAAAAGAAAACAAATATGGTCATCTCTTAATGAACTTGTCTTTGGGATGTTAGCGCCACCGTTTGCTGCTAACTATGACTTACTAGCCCTCTCCCTCTGCTATCTTCTTTTGGGCCAAACCCTGACCTTTCAGCATCCCCCGAAGGACAGCCGAACCATTACAGTAATTAACTGAAGAAAGAGAGAGAGGAATGAAGGGGGGGAGAAAGGGAGGGGGATCATTTCTGCAGAGACAGCAACTCTTGCATGTGGCTAGCCATAGAGATGCCTGCAGTTAATGCCTAACTCGCTTCCATTACCAATGAGTGCATGGGGGCAGGCCCAATATTAATCTAACAAAGAGCTAAGGAACAGTTTCACACATCTCAGTCAGCTGCTTATGCGCTGGCTGTGAGAGGGATGGAGACGTTTGAATAGGAAGCACGCTAAAATGATATTCACTACAATTTCACAAAAACATACACAAAACACAGAAGGCCCTATGTTAACCATTCTAAGCACTTGGTTTAAAGCACAAGCCACATGTGCACTTAGGGTGTATCCGAATCCCCCTTTCCTCGTTCACAGACAGGAAAACACTCAACGCTTGGCACATGGTCTAAAAGGGTTGTCCCTATTCTCTTTATGAATACTGGGCACGTTTTTAAATGCAGTTCCTTTTTTTTAAAGTTAGTGTACTTGTTTACCAAGACATTAAGATCAATGAGGTTTGAAGAAAACAAAGAAAAATCATCTGAGTAGCACATGCAGCAGTAATAAGTGACAAATGCGGAAGTGCGAAAGGAGAGACAGCAACAACAAAAAAAGCCGGTTATGAAATAGAAGACCACATGAGGATTTGAGTTCAATAAGCCAAGAGGTTTTCCTTTCCAGGCACGTGCAATGCGCATATGTCCTATTTCCCAGAATGATTTTTCAAAGTAAACAGTCACAACTGTTACATTATATTACATTATTTACACATTTTTGAGCACATAAACCAACCCCTGCCCTTAAACCTACCACAAAATATGAAATGCGTTTCTGATCATTTTCTGAGCTAATTTCAATGCTTTATTGTCCTTGGACGGTTAAACGCGTATGAAAAGGCCCATCTTTGCAAGCTTCCTCTTAAACAGTCAATAAAGTAAACAGCTGAGAAAGAAAAGGTGTAACGATATATTGGATCCAGATATTCGGTCAGAGGTGAAGCTGCATATTACCCCTGACTGCTGTTCATGTTAATCAACCAAGTAAGAGAAAAATCTATAACTTTAATAATACATTTCATTTCCATGTATTGTGTGCATCAATACACAATAAAGCACTATATAAATGTATCATTCATTCATTCATTCATTCAGTCAATTTATATAAATTTATTAGCATTTGTTTAATGTCGTTTCTTGTAACTAAATATCTTTAGTAAGCTTATCAAGAATAGAAAAAATTAGTACATGTTGATACAGTATGTATAGTATATAGTGAGATAAATACTGGGATATAAGATGCTGCCCACCACCAGAGGCTTCTACATTAACCAAATAAGGTTCTGTGCTAGCCTGTGCTTTATTCCATTGGCTGACAGAATGAGTTAATAGCAGTAATCATCTGTAACATCCTCCTCCGTCTGCTCTGTTTGGAATATCATGGCAGACATCATGCACTGAGTCAGCGGCCCTCTGATAGCATTAGCGCTTGGCTTCAGGGCCGGGCAGGGACAGCCCCTCCTTCAGAGATGCAGAAATGTCAAGGCAATTCATTCATCCACACATACATTTGTCCAGCAATCTTTTTGTCTCATATGTCTGTCCTTTCAGCCTTGTATTCATCTGCGAGTTCATCCATCTGTCCATCCATCCATGCGTTCCTGCATCAATCCTCAATAAATGTGTTTCTCTCCAACAGTCTCGTCTCTCTCATTTAATTTCGGTTCGGGAGCCTGTTTTTGTTTTGCTGTTGATTGGCTTTGGCATTGCTGACTCCTCGTAAAAATCGTTTGTGTGTGAGTGTGTGTTTGAAAGAGAGAGGGAGATTTGTGATAGCTACGTCAGCTTACTCTTTTAAGTGGAAAGAAAAATATAGACAGCACAGAGCGCATGCACATAACTGCATAGCACACTGGTTATGTTTACTATTCCCAATATAGATGGAACACCACAGTAAAATATTCCGATATTCTGTATTTTGATCCTAGGTTATATGCGCATTGCTACTAATTTTACAGCGTTATACAAACAAAGCAAGCGATTCACAAATAAATGACTCATATGGTTCTTTTTAGTGAATCAAAACAGCCCCAACTCAACTCCAAATCCCAAAGGAATGATTTTAATGAGCCTGTTCTTTTTAGTTAAACAAATGGTCTCTCCCAAAACCGACAGGAAATGTGCAAGACTCTTCCAAGTCAGAAAAGTGTCTAAAAGCTCAGTGCCCTTAATGCAATCTCAAGGCTCCCCAAATCGAAGTGGGATTTGAGTTTGTTAAACGGTTGCAAATGAAAATTAAAATATTTAAATAAAGCCCTGTAAAACGCCCTGTTCTTTTTTTTCCTTTGTCCCATTGGGAAAATCAAAAGTTCAATGTCCACCGGAACACTTTTTATAATGTATATTATCCTTTTGTAATTTATAATGTAGACAAGCAATCAAATGCAACTGCAAAACTTAAATTAGTTATTGACTGGATGTTCATATGACAACCTGTATTAATGGTCGCTACACATTAGTTGTCAGATGTATATTTATAAAAATGAAAGCTGCTTCTGTCTGCGCAAAGACCTTTTGCAATAATTGTTTTTAAATTTGGCAGACAGTGGAGGGAGATGAGCCATTTTTTATTCAGACTGGGATTTTGTTGAGTAAAATAAAAAACTTAATTTCAAAAAATAATATTAAATAGATAAATGTCATTGAAAATATTAAACATTATAGTCAACAATTTTTGGGAATTTTATCTATGTCAAAAAGACCACTAGGGACGATATATAACTGTATTTTTTATATATATATATATATATATATATATATATATATATATATATATATATATAGATATATATATATATATATATATATATATATATAGATAGATAGATATAGATAGATAGATAGATAGATAGATAGATAGATAGATAGATAGATAAGAAATGTAAGGAAATGTAATTTTACTTAACTGCATTATGGTGGGATAAGATAAATCACTGCCTCATCTTACCTCATTTTACCCAGAATGTGGCACACTTAATTGCCACCATAACTGCCATTTGGGAAAAAAAGCTGTCTTAATAATTCTGGCTAATATTAAGCTAAATGATTTGCATGGTTTTGATAAATCAGCTATATGCATACACTCCTGAACAAAAAATTTACGACCAGGGGAAACATTACAAATATTCATATTTCACACCGGTGGATCATAACCAGGTTGTAAGTACTGTTTCAAGATGACAAAAGAAAAAAAACAGCTTCTGCTTTACCTCCTCGTGTGTGTTTCTTATTTTCACAGTCTGGCAGAAATTATGAGTGGTTACTAAATATACGGTCATACGACATAATGTGTTCCCGGGTCAACATATTTTGTTCACCAAACTGTAAGAGACCTTTCACGCCTGATCCACATCTTCTGCTCTGGCTTTGATTTGGAATTGATGTTTGTTTGTAGAGAACTGACCATAGATCCCTCTTTAAACAGGAGGATGTGGTTCTAAAGCCTCTGCCATCACACTCCCTCAACTACCGTGAAGTTGTGATGTGACCCCCAGAGCCGTCTTTTCCTTTTGGATGTTTCTGCGCCTCATGGTTTATGCCGCTTGCTGCATGACATCAGATGGGATCCACTTTTGCCCGGTTGATAAGGTCAGTGCAGCACTTCTGATGGTCTTGTCACAAGAGTCCTTGTCTTCTGTAGTCTCATTGGAGCACTCGTAGGACTGAGTATGCTGAGAGGTACTTCAGGGACTATTTGGCATGAAGGCCAAAACTGAATGTGTCCAATGTGCCACAGGCAGCTAGCCCATGACAAACCCCAATGAGGTCTATTTCTACCTGTCATCTATCTTTCCATGGCTGTCACAAAGACTTACCTTGATTGTCAGCTGTCCTTTCACAGCAATCATTGGGCTAGGCGAGGTGATATGCCTGGAGTACCAAATAAATATTAACATGTAAATCGTGTGTTCATATGTCTACATATCGATGCTCAGAATGAGACCTTTTGGCAGTTTTTAATAAAATACTTTAGAGACAATGTACAGTAATATGGTGTCCTCCAGTGAAACCAGTGAGCTCTTTAGAAATGTCATCACAGGATAATTATAAACCAAATTATGTTGCCATCCAGGGCATATTTCTGCAAATAAGGAGAGAAAGGGAACCACGGTTAACAAACATATTTACAGAATTGAACCCCACCTGCAGGCAATATTCATCAGTGCTTCATAAATGACCACAGAATCCCAAGCCATTAGTCTGTTAATGCTAATTATTTTTCAGCAAAATTCACCTTATTTGCTTAATATAATACATTCTTAAATGACCATATATTAAGGCCATTTAAAGTGCATATACTTATATCACTTTTAATTTCTTCTTTTACAAATAAACTCTTTGACGATCCTTTTCTCTTCTAGGTCACTGTAACTCTTTCTGGTTATAGGCTTGCTATGCCCTTTTGGGGTTGATATTGATGAATTATAAATTCATCAATAGAAAATCTCAATTATAGTCAAAAATTATTAAAAATTATTTTTGCAAGATACAGAGAATTGAAGATTCAGAAAGAGCTATTTTGCACATTATAGCAAAACGATAATAATAATAATAATAATAATAATAATAATAATAATAATGAATAAACACTAAGCAAACGGGAAGTAGGAACACTTTGTGGTCGAGTTTGTTAATTAGTTTGCAGTTTTCCTTTCCCACTCTGTACACAGAAAACCATTCAAACTGCCACAGTACAGACCCGTGACGAAAAACAGAAAGCTTTTATCTGCTGCATCTCCCTGCAAATCTGATTAACTTCAGTCCTGGAAAAAGCCTGCTTTAAAAACGTGTTTTAGGAGAGCACTGAAAAACTTAGATTCATGTTTGTGTCCTGATCCGGGTCTGTTTGTCGTCAAATATAAGTATAATTAAATTAGTTGGGTTTTCAAACCTGTTGTTGATACGATACGTTACTCGAAAATACACCCTCTTCTTGTGAGAACAGGGCCGCTGACAGCAAAAGAGAAGAGTGAAAATTCCTCAAAGCTTCTTTTCATGTTAAAGCCTGAATCTGGTGCTTTGGATCTTCCTTCTTCATCTTCCTTCTACGCTCCAGTATAAAAAGATAAATATTTTTAATTCGCAATCACTGAACTCAAAAGCAGATATTAAAAGTGAGTGTTGTGTAATGTCTGTATTTGGCTTCCCCTTTATAGGGTTTCTCTATATTAATATTATATACATAATATTAATACTGCTGAGCACTGAGAGGAACCAGGAAGCCAGTGCTGCTGGATATTGTGGTAATTAATCCTGTGTCAAACAGGTGACGCTAACACTATGCATTCTTTCTGAGCCCATAGATTAAATATGCTACGAGGGGCCTGATTTGCATAAGAAATAGTTGCATAAGACCTAGCACAAAGTAAAATAGTTTTGCATGTGCATTTTCAGTTATTTTATCAGTGGTTACTTTGCTGTTGGTGGCTATAAGTGCTAACAAACGCTAACAAATTCAAAGCAGGGCTGCAGAATGGGGTGTACTCCTTTCAAGTGCATTCAATCCTTTTTTCAAATGTATGAAATTGTGGTCTGAAGTGCTGACATATAAGTTTGCTGCCCCCAGAATAATCCTTGCAAGTCCTCATAACAGCCTATTAGGAATGCCATGGCAAAGAAAAGGAAAAAAAAAAGGTGTTAAACAATGGCAGAGTATTTTAGCACCGTTTGAACCTGCTCCTAGCTAAAGGAAATCATTACATTGTCTTCTATGCATGCATTATGTACAATTATCAGAAAATTGCCTCTGACTGTTCTCATTTTAGTGTGCTACTCAGTGAAAGTGCATGTCTGTGTTCCCCTATATTTTCAAATCTCTTTAAAAAAATGATATACCAGTTCACGAATGCACAACGCTGCTCATTAGTAAAGCAAAATGATGGGTAATTTATGCAGGTCTCAGCTCATTGCTGTAAAGTCTCACATGTAATAATCTGGAAGCTCAGAGGACAGATTTCGGCGGGAACAGCAAAACACCACTGCATTTATTCATTGTACAGCTTCCTGTAAAATCCTGCCAAGGGAGTTTCGTATCAAATGATTCCTGAGCCGCACGCATGTGATGTGAGGATACTTGGTCAGGTGTAATAGCTCATGTTTATATGAGTTCCTAGTAAATATAATATCAAGCAATAAACTCATTCTCATTCAGGGAGAATGGTGATTTAAAAGCCAGATTTAAAGACCAATTGGCCGTACAAATGAAACAAAAATGTTTGTACTGTAACAAAACATTACGGTAGCACAACAGTTGAGGTCACATTAGCGATATTTTACAGGCAGAAATTTATTGTCAGTAATTGCCAAATTGCTGGTGCAAAACTCACATAGAAGTTGCTCTCAAACAAAGTAGCTTTCTTTAGGGCAATACGGTGAATGTACGAGACCATCCTGAATACTTTGCAGGAAAATATCATTTTTGATGGTTTTAAATGAATTTGTTTTCACACTCTCCAATCACACCAAATAGTTATGTGTCATTTTGTAACCAATCAGTATTAAAATGGAACGTGAATAATCATGAGTTCCGACAGCGCAGATCTCATGCCAAGAGTTGTTTAACCCACTGAGGAAAAAGACTTTTGCAAACACAACAAAAAGTTGCTATTTAGAGTTACAGATGAGAATCGATGTCTGCAAGTATAGTCTTAAAAACTGCAGCTGTGGATGAAATCCTTAATGGTGACTGCACTTCCAAACTGATAATTTCACTCTCCAGTTAACATTCATTTAGCTTCACATTGAGTGAGAGCTGGACACGAAGGCACACCACCACATTTTGTCTCGCTGTCTCTCTTTCCCTCCATCTAATTAATGTAGCCCTGTTGGGCTAAAACACTCTTGCCAGGCTTCTTTATCCTTTAAAGACATCTGAAGTTAGAAGAATCAAGCTGGCAGATGTTGTCTCTTGAGAGCCATTATGGCTCAGTGAGAATATGATTAAAGGCTCTTTCAGTGGCCATACGAATAGCCATATGCTGCTGGTCAGATGACAGTCGAGAGTTGTGTCCTCCCATCTCCCTCTTATAAATTTCAGAGCACTCCACTGCTCCGCCTGTCTCTCCTACAGAAACAGACCAAACAGTGAAGGCTGCATGTGTATTTTCAAACACAGCGAGTTTATTTTCTCTCTCTTTTCAACTTATTTGTCCTGAATTGGAAGTCCTTTATTTTAATAGCAGTTATTTAGTTTAAATTGCAGATGAAGCCCCCAGTTATATCCGGTGGTTGCCATGTTGGGATTACACGAATAGCACAAACATGCCTCAAACTCTCAATCTTCTCGAGAACATGGTTTCCATTCGTCAACCTGCAGTAGTACCACATCAACGCTATTGGTGCTCCAGTGCTGTTGGGGGCAGCAGAGAGCCTCATGCTGTTGTATCTGTAGTTCCTTTCATTGTGGTCTACTCTTTATGAAGTAGTGCAGGTCTAATGCAGTGTTGAGAAGGTTACTTTGGAAATTATAAGTAAGTGATAAATCATCTTTATTTTGCAATAACAATAGGCTGAGAGTAACTAGTAACATGTAGCGAAATTACTTAATTTAATTACAAAATAAATGTAACTGTAATTAGTTACAGTTAGATACCAGTGTTTCTTGTCATAACTATATAAAAATTTGATTTCAAAACCAGCAACTGTGTAGAATTTCTACCATTCTTATATTGCAGACTCATACAAACACAGCTGCTGCCATTTTGTTTTTTACACTGTAATGGCTTACTAATAAACTAGTACTCTAAATAATAAAAGTGGTATGTCTAGACCATATGCCTTAAATGTCCATCTCGTTTGAACTTGCCGCCTGCTAGCAACTGCTTTCCTCATGGACGCTTTGTGTTCAAATATTTAGACTCAGATCAGTGTTTCATTTCTAATTATTTACTTTTGTGGCAAGCAGCCATGTATTAAGCGAGATAATGGGTTACATTTGTTTCATAATTAAATCATGTAATTCCGCTACAGTTACTCTCCAACACCGGTCTTATGTAGTAACGAAGCACTTTGAAGATTAGGCAGGTGGATGTATTTTTGTTACTATGGAAACTATTACTCAGCAGATGCTTTTAGCCGCTCTCTCAGAACTCAGCAGACAGTAATTTAATATAGAGAGATGAATTGGCATGTTGTCACACTATATGGGGTCTTCAGCCTATTGTTATGTCTATTAATCATTTGTGTAATCAGTTCTTTAAAACTTTGTTAATTAGCATAAGTACACAATAAATGAAATGAAGTGCACAGCACGTGTAAGCTCAGGCACATTAAACATTGGAACATTTTAAGGTTCCAAAAACACATTATTTTTCATATAATGTACATTATTGTTGCTTCTCTAAGCTCCGCCTCTCTGAAACGCTCTGAAAAGGTTATAATTATAAAAGCGAGGTGTGCTCTGATTGGCCAGCTATTTCGGTGCATTTTGACTTTCTAAATACCTCAAGCGTGTGACGGAAATCTTACATCCCTTACCGAAGTGTGACGCAGTGTCCCTGAGCGATGAAAAAAAAACAAAAAAAATAAAACCCTCTTAAACAAGTCTGTTTTTACATCCATAGTGGTTATAATGACTTATTTGTGATGAGAGAAATGACAAACAGCAAGCACCACTCTACAATGCTCCAAATTTGTGCTTGAATAGTCAGAGGCAAACGGGTGTTGTAGAAGGGTATGGACAAGTCATAACTTTTATAAAGAATACAGGAATATAAGGAATCAATCTTATCTATACACAAACAGCTTGTAACGCTCCAAAGACAAATGACACTTTAAATAAGTTAAAAGACCTAAATAACCATAAAGATTTGGGTTCCATGTCCATGTCATGTGCATTAGGTTTTAAAAGACTTGCTGCAGTCTGTCATTAATGTAAATCAAAGAACAAAACCAAAAAATCACTCATGGCTCTTTGGCGGTTAAGTTTTGCAGTTTGAATAAAGATTAATCTATATTTTCAATTTATACTTTGCCTTCTTTACGTCTTTAAGGGGTCGTCTTCGGTTTACTCTGGTCGTGGTCACCAGATATTAATTAATGGGAACATTGTATTAACTCATAAGAACGTGATAATAACATTAAACAGTTATTATCAAGTTACTTTTACTATTAACAATTATTATTAAGTTAATATTTGCATATTTTATCATTATTATATTAACTTGTTAGAGCTACATTTCTCTACCTAATTAACATTCTGTATGATTATAGCAAGTATACTTTATGATTGTAGGTTAATATGCCCGTGCATGAGGATAAATATAGATATGTTGTATTGTATGTGCAATACACCACAATTAATAACTGAAAAAAAAAATGTGATTAACTAAATAAACTAAAAGGGACTGACAGAACTAATAATAGATTTAATAAATAAATACAGATAAATAAAATAAAAACACACACTGACACAATCTTGCTGGAAGCCATGGCACAATCTGATCACATTTACGCTAACAAGCTGGCAGCATCAAAGACACTGCATCAGAAATTAGGTGAGTCATTCACTCAGGGTGACAAAACACGCACAAACACACTTAAAAAAAACGAGAATGGCTCACATACGCCAAATACAATAATAATACTGCAATATAATTTTGAAATAACTAAAAATACCAAATTAAACAAGTAAACATCCTGGTTATATTAATCTAAAGATGTTTTCTTTTTTTTCTGTGTTATATATATATATATATATATATATATATATATTTTTTTTTTTTTTTTTTTTTTTTTGAGCTTCTTATTAACATTTAAAGATGCTAAACGAAGAAATTTTGTAACTGTTAATGACACCGGAGAGCAGATAATGTTGCTGTCACATATCAGGTCTGCTCCAAAACCTGCTGCCAACTGCCTACGTAGGCAGCATCCTAACAGAGACGGAGCCTCATAATTGACTGATTTGGAATGCTCTACATAGGCAAAAACTCAGATACTGTTCCTAATGCCATACTCTGTCAGTTCCAATAGAGTCAGGCAGCTGCCTGCCAGGAACAAAGCAATCCTTAATGGAATCAGTGCAATGCCCTGATTATCATCGACATATAGCGCACAACAAATATTGCACGATTGATTTTAATAAACGCACTGACATACATTGTAATAAATAGTTTGGTAACACTTTATTTTGATAATCCACTTTAGAATTCTGCTAACAGTAAGTGACTTTGAAACTACGTCAACTAGCAGTCATTAGAATATTAGTATTGTCTTTATTTTGATGGGTCCACGACATACAACATTACTGACTCTGAGAGCATATGTCACCTTTCTACAAATCCCAAACAGTCTAGGAGTTAGCAGACATGTACAATAGTTGCAAATGACCAATGCAAGCAAATATACCTTGGATCTGATTTTGAGTTGATCTTGCATTCTTCTATTGCCTTCTTTTCCTTTAAAAATGGGCTTCCTCTTTGCTGTCTCCCAGGTTTTGAAACCAAGCTATAATGTGTTCGTTGAATACTATTAGCTTTGACATTCCCTCGATGCCAGTTTGACAGAAACAGATATATTAGCCCTTGATTGATTTCATTACCATCCTAAACTCACTGTGGCAATGTTGTTTTATTTCAACGCCGAGAGAAAGAAATCTGCAACAGACATCTGAAAGAGAAGGATTACTAAGCTACACATACAAGTCAGTGTGCAGTAGTGTGCTATAAACAGCGACAATAGTGTGCTGACGTTTTGCCTCGGAGCAGTGAACAATGGAAAGAGTGTGTAAGTCTGTGCGTGTGTGTGTCCTTGCAAATCCCTGTAACTCTGCTGAGTAATGAGAGAGGTTTAAAATAGTGAGTCAGTAGCTTTACTTCTCTCTCTCTCTTCTCTGCTTTAGCTCACGCCTGTGCTATCAAACAAACCCTGACAGGAGTGACCAATAAACTACATCACAACCATGACTTATGGCTAAGCTTCTGATTCATGCGCACACACACACACACACATTTGCAGCTGTTTTCATCTCGGGGAGCTTTGACACAACAGGAAGGACGACTGTTTAAAAAGTGTTGAGGTTGAAGTGTCGCAGCCGTGAAGAGGGGGATACCAAACAAAGAAGGAAATTTGCAAAGCAGTGAAATTGCAGGAAGTGGAGCTCTCTATGGGGTAACAGCTGCGGGACAAAGAAGGAAATGCTAATAACAGCACGCTAATAGTCTGCAAGCACTGAAGCAGATGGACTGCCGATGTTTAACTCTTAATAAGAAGGGCTGTTAAACAGATATTGAGTTATTGAGTCCCACGGTGGCGTGAGATGGGGCATAGTATCAATTTTTTGCCACAGAGGCCTCAGAAGGAAGTTTCACTAATCAGGAGAAGATTTGTCTCGACTTTGCCGAGCAGCACCAACCTCTATTATTAACATCTACTTTATTAATATCTCAGTTTGGTTGGCACTGAGCTATAACTGAGTTCATTGCTGCTAATTTTGAACATGTTTGGCATGACATTCATTTAGGAGAGAGCTATATAAGGAGCCTGCTTTGAAACAATCTGTGATTCAGAACTCTTAATATGATCCGAACTGTGATCCGCTACACCCCACTCTCTGGTCATCTTAAGGCTGGAATACTCTACACGATTTTGGCATCATACGCTTACCAACTCTGCAAATAGTGACAAAGGAAATGCATGCATTATTTATTATTTTTTGCCTTTTGTAGTACGCTGTAACATTTGCATGTGTGGTCTGCTCTCCTGATTTAATTTACCATATATCCTATGAATAATTCACTGGAATGCACTAGGAATCTGTAATTTTTCCAGGTTTGTTTTCACAAAGATGCCTTAAAAGATAATTGTCTTCTTTTTTTTCCTATGCCTGTTGTTTACTGGTCTGCCAAAAAGACAGTAATCACTAATATCACTCAATATTAATGTTAGCAAAGTCTTTGGGGTTATTCATAGTAAGTTAAAAGTCATTTCTTAATGCGTTTATAATTTTTAATTGCTTTTAATGTTTGATGGTAAAAGGTTGAGTAGAATAATTAGCAATAAGTCACCTCACTGTACTCGGTTCTTGAAAATGCATGTTATTGCATTCAAAGAATGAACAAAGCAAAGTATCATGGGGAGCAGGACAAATTCAATTCCACAGTTTTTACAGCATGTTCTTGAATTCTCTTACAAAAAAATTGCATTTACAGCACTGCATTCATTTTTTTGGCTAGTTAGCTTTGACAGTTAGACCTGCCTGTTACTACATTTAATCATTTAACAGAGGCTTTTACCCAAAAATGTCTTTAAAATAAGAAAAATACAAGCAATATATCAAACATGGGTGCAGACTTGCAAGATTAAGTCTTAGAAAACAACATGAAAAGTGCGATCGAATATTATATATGCAAAAAAAAAAATGTTCACTTGTGATTTAAAAAATTGCATTATATTTGATGTTTTTCTATTCAAGCATAGGCCTATTCCATATATTCACATGACATTTACAGTCAAGGTAATTGGTGAAATAAAATCAAAATAAAATAAAAAATATATAAAAAATAAAATAAAGTAATAAAAATAAACTGCCAAGAATTATCCATTACGATGCATAATAGTTTTATTTTAGCATTTGTAATGCAATTGTGTTACCCTATATGACAGTCGCCTAAATCACTATCTCTATAATACACATAATATAATATAATAACACTATCTCTCTCTGTTGTTCATGTCACCCCTGAGTTAAATACTTTTGACCTAATTCATTTTCCACACATACTCTAAACCAGTGGTTCCCAACCGGTGTGCCGCGGCACTAAGGGGTGCCATGAGATCTTTTGAGGGTGCCGCCAAAATTTCAACAAAATTTTTTTATTAAGGCAGAATCAGTGTAAACAGTATTCTCATATCATCTAGGACTAGGTATAAGGTGTTGTTGCATGCAAACTCTCGAAATGAAACAAATAAATAAATAATAATAAAAAAGCTACGGAGATTTTAAATATCTATTTCCTTATAAGGGTGCCGGGAACTTTTGAAAGGCTTTCCAAGGGTGCCTCAAACAAGAAAAGGTTGGGAACCACTGCTCTAAGCCATAACCATATCATTAGGTCATAAGACAATGCAAAAATGTTAAAAAATGTATATGAATTAGCCACCAATATTCCAAAAGATCTGGTTTTTCCAGAGGTTCAGGTGTTGATTTGCTAAGAAAGAAATGAATTTTGTTTAATTTTATTAGCATTAATACATGCATGTTATGCATGTTTTCATAAGTCTTTTTTTTTCATTTTGAAACTAGATGGGCAACTAACTCAGAATATAAGGTACGGTAAAATATTGAGTTCTACCAGAGTGTCCGTTGAGCCACAGTTTCAGCATCTGCCGTGTAGACCCCAGGAAGACTACTGCAATAATCAATAGAAAAAAATATTCTTCTTTCACTTCACCAAGCTGCACAAGTGGCATTATTAATATCTCGACTCAAGCCCCAAGTCCCTGTCAGCTTGTTACCATGGATGCCAACTTGTGCTTGTATGCAAATGAAGCTAGAGGTCAACTCGCATCCCCAGGGCATTATGGGTATTCTTGGCTTATATTTTATTTGGCTCAGAATTTCTCGTTCAGTTTTAGCTTTAATAACTCCCTCTCGCTTCTTTTCTGTTTGCATGGAAATTTCACCAGACATCCAATTAAGAAGGTATTTCTTACAGTTCATGACACCTTCGTGCTTGTGGGAGATGTTGGGCTCTCTGTTCCTGACCTCAGCGCTGTCAGAACATAATACAAGTATCTCATCCCGCTCTTGAATATCTATTCAGATAATGGAATCTCTAAGTTCCCACCAAGGCAACTGCATTCTGCCCAGGTTTTTTTGAGAAATTTCTAAATATGTTGTTTAAAATCAAAACAAATCTGAGCTTTGGCATCAATTCTTCAAGTTCAGATGTTCTAGATATTATATACAGATAAAAAGCAAATGACAACACCAAAGGTCAGTCCACACGTCAGTTCTGTTGCAATTTTGCTAGTAGACGGATTGTTAGTGTTGTTGTGAGTACTATGTTATTTGTTCTCTTTCCTTCTAACGTTTTAACAAGCTAACTCTCACTCATTCACCACAGGGGCGGCTCTTTCGCACACAGTGGTCATAGTTCAGGTGTGAAATTGACGTAGAGGTGTGTGAAGTTTGTGTCTTTGTTTCCCTTGTAAAATAACAAAAACAAGACAAGGTGTGGGAGATTGCATCTCACAGCTTATGATGGGCCTTCAAACCAAGCGGATACATGCCACATGCCGAGTGTGAGTGCTAAATAATGTGATGGAAAGAGATGATCCAAAACAGAGGATTTGGACAATACGGAAAGAAAGACTTTTACGGCCCTTTTCAGGCATTTCACACAATTCACACTTTGTTTAATGTAAGCTATATGCGACACATCGACCTCCACTCAAAACCAAACAAACACTGGAGGACAGCAAATGATTTTGAAGAACAAAAATCAGATCAAATAAGTGCCTCAGCTCGGTGCACTTTTGCAAGTTTTGCCACAGTTTCAAAGAAAAAATGTCCACAGAGTGGCGCTAAAACATAGGTTCGATATGTGAACCCATGGCACGTTTTTATTATGTTGATATACACTCACCAGCCACTTTATTAGGTACACCTGTCCAACTGCTAGTTAACGCAAATTTCTAATCAGCCAATCACATGGCAGCACCTCAATGCATTTAGGCATGTAGACATGGTCAAGACGATTAGCTTTTTTCATTTAAGTGACTTTGAACGTGGTTGTTGGTGCCAGACGGGCTGGTCTGAGTATTTCAGAAACTGCTGATCTACTGGGATTTTCACGCACAACTATCTCTAGGGTTTACAGAGAATAGTCAGAAAAAGAGAAAATATCCAGTGAGCGGCAGTTCTGTGGATGCAAATGCCTTGTTGATGCCAGAGGTCAGAGGAGAAGGGCCAGACTGGTTCGAGCTGATAGAAAGGCAACAGGAACTCAAATAAGCACTGTGCGGTATGCAGAAGAGCATCTCTGAACGCACAACACGTCGAACCTTGAGGTGGATGGGCTACAGCAGCAGAAGACCACACCGGATGCCACTCCTGTCAGCTAAGAACAGGAAACTGAGGCTACAATTCACACAGGCTCACCAAAATTGGACAATAGAAGATTGGAAAAATGTTGCCTGGTCTGACGAGTCTCAAAAGCATGGATCCATCCTGCCTTGTATCAACGGTTCAGGCTGGTGGTGGTGGTGTAATGGTGTGGGGGATATTTGGGCCCAATAGTATCAACTGAGCATCGTGTCAACGCCACAGACTACCTGAGTATTGTTGCTGACCACGTACATACCTTCTTCTGATGGCTACTTCCAGCAGGATAACGTGCCATGTCATAAAGCACAAATCATCTCAGACTGGTTTCTTAAACATGACAATGAGTTCACTGAACTCAAATGGCCTTCACAGTCACCAGATCTCAATCCAATAGAGCATCTTTGAGATGTTTGAGATTGCATCATAGATGTGCAGCTGACAAATCTGCAGCAACTGCATGATGCTATCATGTCAATATGGACCAAAATCTCTGAGGAATGTTTCCAGCACCTCGTTGAATCTATGCCAAGAAGGATTAAGGCAGTTCTGAAGTCAAAAGGGGGTCCAACGCGGTATTAGCAAGGTGTATCTAATAAAGTGGCCGGTATATATGGCTGTGTTCAGAATTCAAATATCCAATGACTAAAAGATAATGCTGGAAATATGCTCTACACTAAGTCCAAACCCTAAATCTGCCTAAAAGTGTTAATAAATGCAAACTTAACATAAAATTGTGTCATTTCACCTACCTTTTGTTGAACCGTAGTTACACAGGATTCAATCCAAAGCTCCTTCATCTCTGTACTCCTTGAGCTGCCGAACAAACCTATCTTCTATGAAAACCCATATATGTGAAGCTGGATATGTGTGATGTGATTCAAAGGCATCAGTTTTTAAATCTCCCAACATATTAATAAATCATAACATGATATTTTCCAAGTAATTGTGGGAAAATTACTCTTTAATACTCAAACCTCTGTACAATAAAACGTGTTTTGCAGGAATAAAATGTTTTACTGTCTCTAGTGTTCTTTTCTTTAGGATGCTACAATGATATGTACTTTATCGGCACGTATTTTGCGTCTCACTAAAAGTGCTTGCTATGAGATGATCATGACAAATTTTAGTATGAACTATCACGATATTGAAATTGATAAAAATATATGGGCTATTTAGATTTTCTCATGGGAATGGGTTGAATTGTTTGAATTTGTTTGCTGTGTTACACTGATGATTCTCTTTGTAGAATTGAAACAGAAATGGCCAACTTTTTATAGTCTGTGTATAATCTATTCTGGGTCAGACGAACCCTGTAGATCTAACACATTGTATGATACTGTAAATATGTAGCCTGCTACTTTCAACCAGAAAGGTTAATTGCATGTTAGGTGTCCACTGAACACGAATTGGTGAGTTCAGAAGTAATCAGCTCCTGCTGTGTGCCATAAACGTCTGCTGATGGTTTAGTGCCCTCGGGTTAGAGTGGAAACGCTGACCCATCTCTTCCTGAGTAATCGTCTTATTAAACAGCAGTGCTAGCAGCGTGGACCTCAGCACAACATCACAACTTCACCTTTTTGCTTTCATCTGTCTCTCTGTGATTGACAAGATTATGTCAGAAGATTATAAAGATCAAAATAGATAACGGTTGAAAATCGCTTACTTATATTTATATATACAGTACACTTAAGTCTTAATACGTTGCATGTGCTTAAAACAAATCTGTTCAGAATTACCCCAAATCTTTACATTTATATGAAATGCCGCGTTCCTACATGCGGATATGATATTTACAAGCAACATTTAAATAAATGAATTTTGTATTTGTACTTACGAGTTATAAAAGAGTATTCATAAACGTAAAGTTATAATTTACAATAAAGTGCACCAGCATACAGCAGAGACCCATTGAGTTCATAACCTTTAATAACCTTTACTGAGTCCTGACCTTTATAGTGAAATATCGTCTATCTTCAAAGACTTACGATATGACGCTTTTTCAAAAAGAGAGGGGAAGAAGGAGTCAGTGCACAGTTGTATGTAGGGGTGATGAGAAGGAGGGTAAGCACACGCCAGTATTTCTCATTTCCTAATTGAGCTGACGAGGTAAATTACTGTTGGGTCTTGCTTTGTAGGAGGATTAGCTTTCCTTTAAAATCAATGGTACTTAAAGTGCCTCATTTGCTTGTTCTCTGATGAGCATTTTTCCTGTGAGAGTGAATCAGCATCTTTCACAGAGGAGAGATCTAAGGCCTTTGATTGTCTGCACATGTGTGTTGAGGCGCTATTGGAGATGGACCCATTGTCTCAGGGGTCTCACTTTCTTCTTCATGATTCACTGTTTTCGCTGCTATTTAAAGACTGAACGATCGAAGGTCTTGCTTTTAAATTGTCTAATGTTATTCAATAAACCCCTATATAAATATATATTTATATACCAGAGCACTCCAATAAGATTATTTCACTCTGTGCTCAGATTTGTCCGTGCTATATGCATTCATTTTCTATACTTGTGTTCAATCATTGTGCTATTTGTGTCCACTTTTTTATTATATAGGAAAATCTGAAATAAAGCCGGCATTCAATAAAACCAGAGCACTCCAATAAATGAAATACATTAAATAAAAAATCTTAAAACGTCATATTTTTACCTGTTCATTCGAAAAGCGATAAATGGAGGAGAAAAACTGTACACATGCTTACTAGTATCCCCTTTAGCATAAAATCGAACATGAATGAAATGATTATTCCGTAAACTAAACATAAGCTAATGCTTCTCGTGATGGTCTTAAAAGCTTTATAAAGCAATTTTCTGATCAGTTTAACCAAGTGACATCTGTTGATCGTTCTGCTGAGTGACTTCCGAAAAGCTTTTCCTTTCAGGATATGGCCTTGGTCTTATCACCGCAGGCACTGTCCCATAATTCTGCCCTTTTCTAAGGGCTGCAAACTCCTTAGAAAGTGTTTGAATGAAAGCAGCAAAATCCTCCACGGAGGAAACGGAGGAAAGTGGCTTTGGTGATCATTTAATAACGCTAACGCTTATCAGTCAAGAACAAGCCTAAACTTAATGGTGTGGCCTGTAGCAGACAAGAGATCATTTCATACATGAGGGAATTAGATGAATGTGCCTACAAAGTGCAAAGCAGGAGGTAATTGGAATGGAGGGAAGCTGAAATTACTGTGTGTATTAATAGAAGATTGAAGGGCTAATGTGTGTGTGACAGAGGCTTGGACAGAGAGGGGAACAGAGGGGACAGGAGGGACGACTGGGATGGTAGGGGGTCGCTGCTATCAGATTTATATGAAAACCTATGTATGTGTGTAAAGCGATGAACATACTTATAATATTTTATTTTGTAAGGATGGATTAAATGGATCGTACATAACCACAAAGACATTTACAATAATAAAAAAAAACAACCTGAAAATTTCTGTTTCAAATAAATGCTGGCCTCTTAAACTTTTAATTTATGAAGAACATTGTGGTTTCCATGTAAATACTGGTCACACTTTATACCATGTGACCTTAAGTACTATGTTACTGACACAATAAATAACTATAATGTACTTATTGTGGCCATTTTGTATTGCAAAACACTTTTGCTGCTACTGTGGTGGGATACGGGTAAGATTAGGGACATGTTTGCCGGCATGGGTAGGTTAAAGGGTGGGTTAAGGTGTAATGGATAGGTCAATAATGTTATTATGAATTTGCAAAAGTACAAGTACAAAAATGTATTACAGATGTAATTACGTATAGGTATAAATATAAGTAGAATATAAAACACGTATGTGCACAATAAGTGCATAAGTACCAGATTTTCAATTTAAATGTAAGCACGTGGTAGTTAAGGCCAACGAGTATAAAGCAAGACTGGAAAAAGATCACCAAATGAGCATTTTAGAATCATTCCTGAATGATTGTTTGAAACATAAGATTTACTATTGAATCGCTAATGTCAATATTTATTTTTAGTAAATGTTAGTAATAATATATCGTTTGCATTCCGGTCAATAACATGAATTGTGGCAAGCTGGTATAATGCATCCACCTTTAAACCAAAGAGACAACCATGCATCCATGACAAAGGTAACCTTCACTATTGGCTTTAAATGTCCTGCCATTTGTCCCCTTTAGAATAAGCCAACAAAAAGCATTGTGAGTCACCGCCACTTTTTTCCTTTTGGGTTTTACTGAAGGTCAAACTCTTTTTTTTCCCCCCTCTCTCTCGAGGACCATTCCATCTCAGACAGGCAATAATCTGATAATCAGATCCCCGGCACTCCATCAGGACAGCACTAATAATCAGCTGTATGTATGAGTGAAAATCCACCTGACAAGCAGCACTTATGTGTGAGGGAGGGGGGTAAACACACTCTGACAAACGTGTGTGTGTGTGTGTGTGTGTGTTTGTGGGGTTGGACAAGCACATTTGTTCTTTATGTGGTTTATCCTTCAGTGAGACACATTAAAATAAAATGCAGGTCGGTCATCATGATATAATGCATTATATATTATCACTTTACATGGTTTCAAATATTAGATGCTTTTTCATATTCTCTCCTCTACTTCCTCTATTAACTTTTTTTTTTTTTCTGACAGATTCGGTAAACAACAGTAACTATGTCTAATCGCCAAGCTGATTAATATTTAATACTGTCTTGGCAGAATCCAGCCAGCTGTCGCTTTCCAAAATCGCGCATGGTGTCCCCTTGATACAGGAATGACCTTCACGGCCAACTACCCATGACTCTCCTTTGTCCTTCTCTATTCCCAGTTCCTTCTTTACTTAATATGCTTTCAGTCAACATAAATCCCAAATTCACTACTTACTTGATTCATTCCTACGCGTTCTTCCAAAATAAATGCTTGTCTTTGTTTTATCTTTGATCATAATGCAATGATGCTCTTCTACGAAAGTCTCTCCATTAGGTGGAAGGGGCTGGTTAAAGCTAATAGCTAACGTCTAATGGTCTCAGTGAACTGTATGTTTAACTATTTTTAGCCTGACTCCATTCAAAAACAAAACGACTACAAAAAACGCATACTATTTCTTATAAAATATAAGGAAGGTATATAATAGGGAGTATAGTCATTAACACTAATGTCCTTTTAAATAGATGTAGTTCATCCCAAAATAGTTTTTTGGAGTAAAAAAAAAGTTTGGAATGACATGAAAGTTAATGATTATCAGTTGAATTTTTGACCAAACTTTCCCTTTAATTCATTTGTATATACAATCATCCGTTTCATTTAAAGAATGAGAATCCATAGTATCCTATGGCATAATATAAAATACAAATATAATGCAGATTGTTACTTTGTGAAAGATAATTTGGGCATATGAGGTGAGTGCATACATGTAGCATTTTTCTGTCTTAAAATCTTTATTTTACAGTACTACAATAATTAGGTAATAACTAGCTACTAACCCTGAACCTATCCCTACCCAATGGAGTTACTTTATATTACCAGTAATTCCTTCTGTAAGTTCACTATAAGCACATGTATGTACCTGTACTGTAAAATAAAGCAACCAAATCTTTAATCATTTTTGCAACTCACTTCCGTTGTGTTTTCAAGTTCTATAAGCGTGGTTGTTTTGTTTGTGTTTGTTTAACCTTGGGGCACTGTAGTAAGACACTTGTTCATTCACTGAAATCGGTTAGAGTGCTTTTCAAGTTACAACTCCTACTTATCCTAATACACTCTCTAGCACCCTGTTGCCACCCCCACTTCTCCTCGACTATAATCAGCCTTAGATTTTTCTCATGAGTTACTTTCCCTAAAGGTATCATGATTATTACTCAAATATCACTATTAGACACAACACGGAGTACTGTATAGTATTTTCAAAATAATCAAAAGTAAAATAAAACTCATGGCAAAATAATTTTACAGTCGGTTTTGTTTGGTTTTGTATCACAAAGAATTGACGGAAATCTGACAGGACAACCAGTTCCCGACCATGCATTTGCATCAATATGTCAGCGTCAGCGCGTATATGTTATCTCATTCGTGGCAGTGCACTCTGTATATGTTATACAGTACTGTATATGCATCAGCAGTGCAGCTATACTCTGGAAGTAAGGCTCAGTGATGCCTAGAGACTTTCTCAATGGTGAGTAGCTGTCAGTATGGAAAGACAGGACGGAAAACTGGAAATGCCGCTTCTTGTCTATCATGACAACTCGCTGCGGTGTGGAACTCCGATGCATGAGAGGACATATGTGAGAAAGGCATTTTACACTATACTGTTTATTACATGTCAAGAGAGAACAGAAAGCATAAACTGTGCTTGGAGACACTTGGCCTACTTTTTGCTGAAAAACCTACTTAAAATCTGATTCAGATTTAGATCATCTGTGGTTTAGATCAGGTTTGTAAACGCCGGATGTGGCTTTTTGCTATTTAGACTAAAAAAGGCAGATGTGAGTTTCATACAACAAAACGCTGGATGTTGGCTGCAGATCTGTGAGCGGTCCAAATTACTAGTCTACACAAAGAAGAAGAAAAAACAGTCATGCTGTAGCAACTGTAAAACGAAGTTTGACAATGTGCCATAGTTTGGAGGAACAGAACAAACATTGTTTAATTGGGGTTTTCAAGCCACACTCCAGCAACAGTCTGCCTCGGTCTGTTGTCATTTCAAAGTGTGTGTGTGTGAGAGAGAGAGAGAGAGAGAGAGAGAGAGAGAGAGAGAGAGAGAGAGAGAGAGAGAGAGAGAGAGAGAGAGAGAGAGAGAGAGAGAGAGAGAGAGAGAGAGAGAGAGAGAGAGAGAGAGTGAGTGAGTGCGGGTCAGGTTTTGTTCTCATTGTGTGACCAGCCAGTGGTCTCCACAACAACAAAAAAAAAATGGCTAGGTAAACACAATAAATAACGAAAACCTACAAAATACAGAGAGGATATAAAACTTAATTATCTCAGTACAACAATGGAAAGTCGCCACCGTAACAAAAAGAAACTAACATTCGCGTGTAAGGGTTTGCACACACGCACATCAGCCCTTTGAAACCAAAGATGTTGAAATTAAATAAATTATACTTAATTCAATTAATTAAACTGAGCTGGAAAAGGGAATGAGGAAGAAAGAGAGGAGCTATCCCTAATTTAACAGGGCACCCAACTGTCATAACAGTGTATGTGTGATCTGTTGTGCAGTCTTAAAATAACCAGAGCGGATAACCCTGACAGGCATCAGAGGGAGGGAAAGAAAGAGAGGGAGGGAGCTGTGAAGACACTACCTGTGGCCATACACATCCAACAGCACTACTCATTATCTCTGTTTATGCTTTCCTTCCCATTCTTATGCTTTTATTTTTCCCCAGCCATTTATTCTTGCCATGATGTTGGATGGTTACCATGATCCCGCTCTTTCTCTCTTTCTTTGCTCACCCTTTTTCTCTCTACGTTGAGTTAAAACATTGTGACGGCTTGGGTTTTGGCAATGGTGCGTCTGATGCCTTGGGTCTGAGCTAACGCGCTCAAAAACATACACACACACATGAATCAGAAGGCCATTTATTGATGTAAACTGATGGAAAAGCGCTCTTATTTGTGCGTTTGGCTTTATGCAGTGCCTTTCATATGTTAATCGTATGGCGACATCTGTATTTTCTGTTGATAGTTGAAGGATAAGTAATCACATTGACAGGCCCGCTGCTGGCATTCGGCTCTTTGCATGTTTTCATAAGAGACCATTTTGCATCTCCAAAAGAGCAATGTTGCTCAAACTGTCAGTTATTTAAAGGATTAAAAAAACAATGATAAATTCCCATTTGTGTTTTTGCGGAAAAAGAGATGAAAAAGACAGAGAGAAAGTAATTAGGCAAACGCATTGTCATTGTCAGATGTCAGATGCAAATCCAGCTCAAAGAAACAACACTATCAAAGTTCTGCCAAGTAATGCAAGCACAGCCGTTTCTACCCCATTGAGAGAACTGAAAGATCAGCGTTTTGTTAGCGTAGCATTTTAGCCTTTCTTCTCTCTCCTTGCGTCTGATTCATAAAATTTCTCATTATCCCGATAAGATGGAAAATGATAAACAGAAGTTGGCGGCAGGAGAAAATTATCTTCAAATGAACACCTTGCGTTTGTCTCAACACGCACGGTCCAGTGCACTTGAATATGCTAATATTCTATTGTCGGCTAATCGGGATAATTGAATATTTCCTCATACTGTTAGTTAGCTGTATCTGTGGTTTACCATTGTTGTTGCTGCTAGAGTGTTCCTTGACTTCCTTAGAAATTAGTAAAATGTGGATTCAAGTGCGTCTTGAGTGCATTCAAGTACATTGGCGAAGACGAAATGGCATCGGGAAATGAATGCTAAAGACACAGCATATAGCTGAAATGCCAGTAAATAAAAAAGTCACCGAATTACCTCACTATCATTTAATATAATCTTAATAGACACGGTAGAGCTAAGTGATGGTGATACACAGATGATACTCCTCAACGATGCCTAACTGACATGATCCATCTTGTATCTTTGTGTAAGCGTGCCTTTGGCAAAGCCTGGGGTAATGCTGTCAGGTTGTAATTATCAGTGAGGATGGTTTACGGTAGCTGTGTCAGATGAATACAAAACACATGTAACAGACACTCTTTAGAAAATACAACAGAGCAAGAAAGAGGTAAGATAATGTGCATCCACTTGAGTTCCAACGAGGTACGGCACGGAGTAGCCATTAGGTTTCTGTAACTTTAGCCTATTTGGTTCTCAATATGTGAGTGTTTGTGTGTGCACAAATGGGCTGATGAGGCCTTATTTACGTATTGAACCATGACTATATTGACTCCCAGACTGCACTGTGCCGCCGTGGCCCCATTAATATAATTAGCGCAGACCACTGTCCGGTCTGGGATGTTTAAAATCGAATGTAAATTTAAATCTTTTGAGACCCTACAGGAAGGAATGCGCACAAATAAATTGTAATTCATGTTAATAAATGCGAACAATGGATTTTTCCCCCGTGCGCGTCCCGTGGGAAAAACTGCGATGCGGTCATTGTGATTATACTGGAGAAACAGTATGTTGAGTTTGAATCGCTTGTTTGTCCTTAAGTTGATCACAGTAAAGTACAAGGACAAAAAGAGAAAAGTTTAAAAAGATGCAAACTGCTTTTGATTTACATAGCAGGGACCATTGTACTGGAACAACCTAGGGGTCAACAGTTTAATATAGATCACCGCTAAATAGTTTATTAGCGTGCCTGTTATTAACAGGAGTTATAAAGTACGTATTCTCCATGACCACATTCTGACTAACTTTGAATAAGCAGCAGATTTGGAGTTTACTAGGGCAAAATTCATAATTAATGATTTGTTAAAGGTGAGAATTTGATCTGAAGCGTGACACAACTGAGGAATATTGAAAAAACACCTGTAAGGCTTATGGATGCAAACTACATTTATAGATGATTTTCTGAAATAAAGCATTCTAGGGGGGTTGGCAGCAGGATCAGAGATGCTTAAGGCACTGTGGCAGAAAATATATATATATTTTTAGATATTTCCAATATGCAGCCAAAAATGTCCCTGTAGCTTTTATCTGTCATCTAACATTGGATATATTTTATAATATTTTAATTTTGGCTTGTCTCAGACACCACAGTGACATATAACTGTCAAATATCTATATTCATTGCCTCAGAGGCGAATGTTGTATAATATGTATAAAAAAAAAAATTCCAGTAGAAAAAACAGATAATCCATTAAACATAGAAAACACTTCCAACAACTCTAAAATCCAAAACATTACATTAAAATATATTAACCAAAATGAGGGAAATTCATTGCCTGTTTAATATAACAGATTACATTGGATATTCATTTAAATGTAATCCATCAGTTTAGATTTGTTGAGCGTATTTATCAAGCTGCTTCTCTTATTGTTCTCCAAGTTAGCATTTAGCAACAATTTAACATCTGCGGCTTCCAGAAAGATGTAGTGCTTCGGTGTTTATTTCAAAGTATCGTTTTCCCAAATTATAACACTAGAAACATTGACTTCTGGGCTAAATCGAAGAAAATAATCTACTCACCCCGTCAGGTCTTTTTAAACTTTTCTAACCACGCAATTATCGTAAAGCATTTCAGATCAAGGAAATAAATATGTACCAAAATGTGATGTAGCACTGGCAACACAGAGATAAATTTAAGAAAGAACAAAAAGAAAATGATCGAAATAAAATAGAAAATTGAGAACGTTTAGAAAGACAATCTTTCCTATTCCCAAGTTTCAACAATTCTCAAGTGTGGTGCGTAATCACGCCAATGCTAATTGAAATGCAAACGAGCCGTGCCTTTGATTAAAAAGTTTTTAATATTAATGTATTTCATGCTTGGTACCTAAGTCCTTATTATGAGCTTTGCATTAGCATTTCCTCTCTGCGATTACAGCATTTTCTAATTTAAATAGAAAAAGATGTGTGTGTGTGTGTGTGTGTGTGTGTGTGTGTGTGTGTGTGTGTGTGTGTGTGTGTGTGTGTGTGTGTGCACAAACAAACACACACACACACACAATAAAAAAGGTTTTGCATGATTTCCTTCTGGACATGCATTGACTATAAATTTCTATATGTTGAGTGTATACTGCTTGACCTTGAAGTAGCTGAAACACACACACACACACACACTTTTCAGAGGCCACAGTGTTAATATTAAGGATAAGCTTGTCCATGAACTCCTCAGCTCTCCTGCTGTCTCCATAGCAACATGACTACAGAAGATATACTTGATTCTTCATAAAGGAAATTTCAGGATACGCAGTAAGTACCACTAATTCTCTGTGTGCACACTTTAAAAACGACAAAGATGTGGTTTAGTTGTTCAGATGCCCAACGAATTGTTTCTGTGTATGTAAATTGTATACAGTAAAGAGTCAAGGTTTCTTTATTGGCATAGACATGCTAGATGTCATAACCATAAATCTGTTATATACATAAAATGTTTCCCTTTCCAGCCTGCCCTTATTTGAAGAAAGACAAAATGACTAAATGTAAAATAACTCAATAAATCTCCTTTGGTACCCTTTTTTAAAATGTTGTGTATTCTGATTAACACAAGCAACAGATATATAATCTCTAACGTCTGATTACGAGCAAACATTTTGATTAGCGCCAATCAGCATATATTAGAATTATTTTACGTGACATGTGAGCACTATTGTTTTCAGTTGTCAAAATATTTTACAATATTCCTGATTTTACTTTTACACACACATGCTTGTTTTTGTAAATTGTGGGGATATTTCATAGACGTAATGATTTTTATACTGTACAGACTCTGCTATATAATACACACACACACACACACACACATTGGTATTCCTATCATTATGGGAAAGTCCACAGGCATTATGGATTATATACTGTTTTCCTCATGGGGACCAAAAATGTTAGCACAAGGTTAAAATTTTTATTACTGTTACTATACCAGGATGCACACACACACACACAACCTCCAAACTTCTGAATGACATTGTATTTTTGCTCTTCTATGGGTTCGAGACTGAGTTGGTGGGTTGTATAGCTCAGGTGATTCAAAGTCGTACATGGGTCCATATTCAAACTGTCACTAAGACAAATTTGAAAGCCAATGTATAGCTTTCTCCAGTTTTAATGTGTGTGTGTGTGTGTGTGTGTGTGTGTATGCTAGTGTTTCACTTGAATAGAGATTAAGGTCTTTTGGCGCAAATAAACAGATTTTGCTTATGTTTTTTTCAGTCTGTAATACGTACAATAAGGCATGTGCGCTTGGTATAGCTGTCTCTCTGTTCAGCTCAACCTAATTGTTTTAAGACTGAGTCAAGGTTTTATGAGTTGTATATTCAAAAAAATTTAATTATATGTGATCCTTTCATATATTTTGTATGATGAATATCCCCTTTTACCACAGAACAGAAGACAGAGAGTGTTATTCATCGGTCATTAATTAACAGGAGGCCTAATAGGCAGCAAGATTCTGAGGAATAGGACGCACTTAAGCATTTACTGAATGTGTATTTCCGTGTGTGGGGGTATTGTGTAATGTGTATTGCTGTGAAATAATAATAGACAGTAAATGCTACAACTCTGGAAGAAATTTCAACAGTAAAATTGAAATTTTATGTTTTTGTTTTTTTCCGGTTCCGTGTATGATCCTGATCTGAAAACAGGTGATGGAGATTTACCACAGCTGATCGAGGAACCGGCTTTACTGACAAAATGACTATCGGGTTCAATATATATCGTCCAGCCCTACTTATGTGCTTGTCTGCATGTGTACTATCTAAGCAACAATTCTTTTGAGGCTCTTTGTCTGCATTGGCTGTTTGTCTAACCGATGACAAATGTGCAATAATCTTTTATTGACTCCTCTCTTCTCCTCCAGGAGCCCATTTAAGACTCTGTGTGTGTGTGCGTGTGTGCGCGTCTGTGTCAGTGTGTGTACGAGTAAAAGCCTCTAACGCATCCCTGTGCTCATCTTATTGGGTCTGTCACACTTACATATAGACATGAAATACTGGAGACCCAGACTGCATAATCTCATTAGCTGCTTTTATTAAGATGAATCATGGGAAATGAATACCTTTCCTCATCAGAGCTGCTTGACTCGGTTTCTCTGTTCAGCCGACAAGCGATCCAAATCAGTCAATGCAATCATTTTCCACAGGGCATGTCAGTAAATTGAAGACAGGGGTTTGATTTGAGTGTACTGGGAATTCTACGGTAAACATTTCGACCTCCGCTTACATGCTGATGTTGGAGATTATATGGCTGGGAAGGCGTCGCGCGCGATCAGCATTTTTACTTGGAATATCATTTGGAGTGCAGACCCAGATAAGCTGCCGAAAAGGATTTAAACTCAGTGCAGTAGATGCTGAGGTGAAGAAATGTATCACAAGGATCATATTTTGGCCATTGTTTTGTCTTTCTTGACCGTCAGGAATCAGAATTTATACAGAACTCTTCAAGTGTTCTTTAAGTAAACTCTTAAAAAAGTGCACTTAAAATAATCTAAATCATTGTTTTAATAATATCTCGTCGTCCTTTATGTGTTAACTACTGTTAAAAAGCATGTTAAAATACTTCATTTGAACTGTGCTGTACAATTTAATTGTAGCTTCATCATCACAATATGTTATTCATATCAATATGTTATACGAGACACAAATTTCAGCATGAAATTAAAGTATATTTTAATTTAATATAAACGCTTACCTACTTTGGCATTACGGTCAGTTCACCTTCACATTGTTCCAAACCTGTAAGAGTTTCTTACATTAAAGAATAAAATTCATACTCAATTCATACTCAATTCGAAGTAAAAATGGAACAATTTTCATTTATAAGTTATCTATCCCTTTAAATCTCAGTTAAATGCAGATTCAACCAAAAAAATACACTCTTAATATTTATTAAACAGATTTAATTTTTGGAGTGAATTATCCCTTTAAGTTCAACTAATTGCATTTAATGTAAATAAATAATAATGCATATATTTCGAAGCATAATGCATTTTCGATAAAGGGCAACTTGCATTACATTTAAAAGTTACTAAGTATGTTTATTTATTTATTTGTTTATTTACAATTTAATGAAAAGCTTATTAAATTAGGATGAAAAAAAAGATCGACTGAGACCTATATATTTATCTTTTGCCCTCTGGATTGTGAATATTGAGTATATTGAGTACTGAATAGAGACATATCTGAATGCGACTGGTTCAACTAATCAGCAGACATATCACAGCAAGAACAGGTTGCTATATGACATTTTGAAAAAAAAGTATTGCAAGGTATAAAAAAACAAACGTTTTTCACAGTACGAACAATAGCACGCATTAAGAAAATAAAAAACAAGTTACATTCTGAACTGCTTGACCGCTAACATGAATATAGGTCAGTGCTTCAGTCTGCACACGTATAGAACTTTGCTTATTTATTTATTTTATTTATTTATTTTTCAGAAATGAAGCATCGAAAATGCATTTGTGGGAAGCCATAGCCATTCCATCCGGTCACCTATTGAAATGTACATGACAAAATAAGAGGGCAAAAGGGTGACCATAGAGACAAACGAAAGAAAAGAGAGAGGGGGAGATTTTCTCCTTGGCTGAGTGTATTGATTGCGCACTGGCTCTTTCAGTAATCAGAGGTAATTTGCTGAGAGGTAGCGATGCTGGACCAAGGCCACAGCGACGTCTGTGTACGCGTGTTTGCTGGAGAAAAGCACCAGAAAAGAGAAAAATAAAGATAGACAAGATGGAGCGGGGGAGGCTAGGCAGGGTGCATTTCAGTCATTTGAACACAAAAGGAAGTGGAAGAGGTTTAATTTTGGAGCTAGTGTTTCGTGTGTGCTGGTGTGTGTGTGTGTGTGGGTTTCATTTGGATTTCGGGAAATAGATGTTAGGCCTGACCTCTCTGTCTTATAAAGACACAAGACAATAGTAATTTGGACCGTTTTCGTTCAGACTTAGCAGCTCCAGTTTAGCGCCGATCTGGGTGGTTTTGATGGAAGGACTTGAGCCTTGTTGTGCTGACGATTTGTTCTGTTTTTAAGCAGCTAAATGCAGCGGTCATCATTAAATGCAAAACTTTAGTTAATCACAACTTCATTAAGTCAATAATGACTCCAGTTAGATGTGGTCTTCAGTATAATTTAATCATGGTAATGATTAAATAATAAGTCAAGGTTCAAGCTTTGTCTGGTTAGCATGACCCAGTTAGCCACTGCTGCTGATTATGGTGCTAAATATATATTTTAATGTCATTGCTATTGAAACATATTTGCCATGTATCTAAAATATGTGTATTTAAACATTTGTAATGATTAAGTTGCAATGTAGCATGTTTAAAATGCATGAACTTTAATATAAAGTTACTCTACATCTGTAGAGACGTCAAAATATGTGTACATCTTTAAAAATGTTTTATATTTAATGCCATAATAACTCCATAACCAGTTTCAAAAATATATATATATATATATATATATATATATATATATATATATATATATATATAAAATATATATATATATATATATATATATATATATATATATATATATATATATATATATATATATATATATATATATATATATATATTAAAAATAAATATAATTTATATATATATATATATATATATATATATATATATATATATATATATATATATATATATATATATAATTTTTAATATTAATGTATATATATAAAATTTAGGATTATGGATGTAAAATAGGCATGCAGAATACTTTATAATTACCAAAAAGTGGTGACTTAATTCATTAATTTATTTATTTATACAATATAAACTAAATTACGAGGAGAAAATATACTTATATCCTAAAGAAAACTCTAAAGGCTAAGGATTAGTCTATATGCTTGCCGTTTTACCTAGAAAGGGAATCAAAGAAGGTCAAACATGTTTAGAGCTTTTTGTGGTAATTGAATCTTTTCAAACACCTTGATTTGTTCTGGCCACTCTGCCCTCTCAAGAACTCTTCTGACATCAGACATTCCACCTTCGCCATTAGGAGAGAATATTAGCAAACATCAAAGTTATCTTGTGTCAGCTAAAAAGATCTCAAAACCTAAAGAGATCACAGAGAGCCAAACATAGACCAATCAATAGGAGGCCATCTGATGCCACAGGTCACCGGCCAATGCAAAGAGAGAGAGAATGGATTAAAGAGAGTAAGATATAGGATAAAGGCATGCAGAATGTTTTGTTATCAGGAAATTAATACCAGTATATCTACAAAATATTTGGACCCACTTTACATTAAGTATCTATATATTCACAATTAAATAAATCATTTGATACAATGCACTTATTGTGTCCATTTTTTTTACATATTAACAAATGCCTTCCCGCTATTATTTATGCTATTAATTTCTGTAGTTGTATCTATAATTACACTGTTGATCCCTACCCCAAACTAAATCTATCACTAACCTTAATCTTATTTTTCCTTTTTTTTATCTCACATCAATAGCAAAGGTTATTTCCACATTGTAATAAACAATTCATTATTTCTTAAATAAGTACACAGTAGTTAACTAAATACAAACCAGGATCCCAGTACAGTATATATATATATATATATATATATATATATATATATATATATATATATATATATATATATATATATATATATATATATATATATATATATATATAATATGCCAAAATTTTACAAATTGTAGAATTGTAAAAAATATATATTTAATAACTACATTAATTAATCATGCCATGTACTTAAAATAATTTTTGATTTCCACTTACACATTATTTTAAGATGTCCTCGTTACGGTGTAATTATATAATTAAGAGTATGTTAACTTAATCATCCTGAGTGATGTTAATTAACATCATGTACTTACCATAGTGTCCAGGCTTGTTTTTAGTTGCATGTAATTTAATAGCTTTTTTATGGTAACTTAGCGAGAAAGTCTTACTATTAATCATTTACTTATTAACATGACTATTATTAACATATCGGCTGTTTATCGGTGTTTACAATGAATATTCTGTGCCTTACAAACTATTAATAAGCAGCAAATTAGTAACTTTTTGTAGCCAAAGCCGTAGTCAGTGTTTTTTTTAAAGCAGAGATATGGACCTTTTTAAATACATTGTGACTTAATTTTACGCTATTACTGTAGTATACAGATTTTATTTATTTATTTAATTTACATATATACACATATATATATATATATATACATAGGTTAGAGATATGGAAGCCTGTTAGGACAAATTAGAACAAACCTCTTTGGTTCTTGTGCATTGCACACACATGATCTTTTTTATATGCGATGCAGTCTATTTATGTGTCAATAATTGCTTACATGAAAATAAAAAAAAGTATTATCTGTGCATCATAAAAAGTGATTCCCCACTCTCGCTCAGTTCGTGTGGATTTCTTATTAAATGCCCTTACGACCTTTATGGATCATGTGAGTTTTGCTTACCCGAGAGAAAAGAGTGTCTTAAATTGGATTTCAAAGACTAAACTTCTATGTGTTTGCAAGGTGAGTAAATTATACCCTTTTGGTTGAACTAACCCCATCATCCGGGGGCTTATTTCCAGCAAACATCAATTAATTCAAACGGATTCGCTGAATCAATTAGCATATAATGTAACGCGACCTATTCTGCGTTATATTTAATGGTTTAATTGATTGACAACCCTAATATTTATGTAGAAGCCGAGGAGGCTAACAGCAAGCTTATCCCCACTGAGTCCAATCGTGTGATTCAAATGAGATCAACGGTGAGAAACGACCGATAATGCTTTTTATTAAAGATACCGAATGAAGCAGAAGGACACAGACGAGTATAGACAGGGCAGTGCATGAAGCCATATGTTCTACAGCTCTCTTTATTGATCAGGCTATGACTAGATGCACAGAACCAAATTTCGCCCGGAGGGAAAAGTGTCTTTAGGCTAAGGGTAAATCGCTTGAAAGGAGCACCATTCTGCTGCGCTCCATATCCTGAGGGGCCATTGGCACCAAAAATAGATGTTATTTTCACAGCTGTACATGTGTGGTCCTGTGCACATGAGCATGGTACATACACACACACACACACACATAAAGCACATCCATATATAGGGCCATGTAGGCTCTCATATTCCGGACATGCAGTTCCCTGCACACTCTAAACCCCACGGGAAGCTCTGATGCCCATCAACCTTCAAGAAACAATTGACCAGAAAACCCTCTGAGACATTATGAGAAATGACATTTATTAATGAGAGAGGTAGAAAGAAGACTGTAAACAAGGTCATGCACTTACTTTCTCTATCTCTCTCTCTCTCTCTCTCACACACACACACACGCGTGCAATGCAAACCCAACAGGAGAAAGCATCTCGCTGTTTTGTCATGCGATCGTCTCGTTTTAATTTTGAGCTTAAACACGCACCCACGCTACACAAACGCAACGAGAAGCCAGTGCAAGGCTACGACATGCCAACTGGGATTAAACCCAGTGTTTCTCATAATTACCGATATTCATTAAGCGCCATCGACCGGCGAGGGCATTGTTACGCAAACACACGCGCAGACATATACTCATTATAAACAACACACCGCAGACAGCTGTTTAACAGGGCTTGCCATTTTAATCAGTTTCCTTGTTTGCAGTAAATGATCGATGCGCAAGTGCAAAGAGGCCGTAGGAAAATATTGATGTTATTGAAAGGAGAGAAAAGAGTGTTAAAATGTCACTATGTCAACGGCATCACTGTATAAAACACATCCCCTGTTTTCGATTTGCATTTGTTGAGTTTATCGTCTAGGGGACGGGAGCAGGAGCGTGTGCTTGCAAAGCGCTTAAACTATTGTATTGGAATCAGATTGAATAGAAAATCGATTGCTAATAGCTTTTTGTGCGTGTGTTTCTGAATGTGAAACGGAGATTCCATACCTGCATTCACAGACAAAAAAATCTATTGTCTATTGTCAGTACTGTAGAGATGTACCGCATGAAGCATAGATTTCTCATTTATTAACTACACTCTAAAAGTAGACTGTTAGGGTTAGCATCTGATAGTATGTTGTGGACCATCACGTGTTAGAAGACGTGTCTCTCTCTCTCCTTCTCTCTCTCTCTCTGTCTCCCTCTCCCTCTCTCTCTCTCTCTCTCGCATCCCCTTCATCTCCGTGTCAAAGGGCTTCTCTGTAGCTCAGAGATTAGGCTAATGGTTCTTACAGATACTGGTTTCAACCGCACAAGTCACATTAAGCAATACACACTTTCCAAACACACACATCTCTCTAGTTCCACATTAATATCCAGGCTGTCAGCCAATTAATCATGACTGATGCATGTGTTAAAAGACATGCAATCTCTTCTGACAGCAACGCTCAATTATACGTACTATGCCAAACTCAACAAACTAACTCCTACACGTACACAAACATTCAGGATATAAATCATGTCCAGTTTTAACTAGTGAACCTGACCATTCAGCCTGCAGCTGGGTTAAGCTTTTTTTTAATGGTATAGAATACGGCGATCTTCATTAGCATCAACTGCTGACTGAGATGCAATCAACATGCCATGTTACTTAATTAACACCCATGTCAAAATAACCACCCACAAGTTCATTCTGAAAGGGATAAGTCATTAAATATAAACATTCTGTCATCATTCTAAACCACAAATATCTTCTTGCTTGTTCTGCAGAAGGACATGTGGTTGCATAAATGAAGCTAGAATTAATTATATACAGTAGAATTGTTTCGCTTTTTTCAAGCAACACGTTGGACCATGTTGGCGATAATGGACCTTGTAACCATAGTTGGCTATCAATGCTTTATTGACCATGTTGGACAAGCCATAGTGAGTAGTGAGCATCCATCAATATGCTCCGACTACTTCCTGATTACTTTTACATTACCTTAACTCGTTTATCACATTGATTTAAATAGGAAAATCTTGTGTCATATCGATGACAAAAGAAAGTATATTCCATTCACTGACAACATAAACTGCATTAAACATTACATTTATTATCAAGGTTTCCAAACTGGGGTTTGTAACGGAACTGCAGGAGGTTTGCGATGTAATATCTAATTATTAAAATATGTATTTCAAACTCTCAGAAGTGCTTCATGTGTGCATGTTAAGTGAAAGAGGTTCAGATGACACCAAAAAAAGTTTGGGAATCCTTGCATTATATATAAATAAGAAATAACATGGATTTGTGGATTATATTTTAAGTACTTATTTTTTTAATTTTATCACATAATCCAGATTACTTGTAATGAGTATACCCAGTTTTTAATAACAATTATCCACAGTCACATCATATATTTATCTTGAAACTAATTGTATTTAAATTCAGAGTGTCCATGTAATTGTTTAAACATGTAAATATTTGACATTTAACTCATTGGAACTTATCAGTTTTCAAGGTGTGTGTTGCTGAGGAATGAGGAACAGAGGGAAGTCTCCAGCCATTCGTTTTGATATGGGGATTTGCGACGGGTACATGGGTTTAAATTGCTGATAGTCAGAGAGAGCTGAGAGCTCAGCAAATGCAAAATAAATTATCAAAATTGAATGCTCCAGTAGTTTTTTTATTAAAAGTTTTGATTAATTTTCTACAAGCAGACAATGCTGTTTGAGCATGCAGTATACTTGCGAGGGAGCTGACAGAAATGAAGACTACGTTAAGAAAGGGATGACAAAACGCCCAGCGTTTATAACAATAAAGCATTTGTGTGTCTTCATTATATGCATGCTGTTGTGGGCTCTGACGAGGCGAGAGAACCCTCTGAGCCGGACATCATTTGACACTGTAGTCATGGCAACTATATGAAGCCCTTCAATCAATACGGAAGGACTCCTGGAGTGCAGTGATAAGAGGAGACTAATCATGAGCAATTAATTAAAAATGACTTTTAGTAATAAGTTGCTGAAATTAAACATCTCATAATAAAAAACTTGCTCTCAAAATATCATACTGTGAAAGAACAAACATATAAAAACATGCAAGCGGTTTTTTCACACAGAATCCTTTCTCATTTGTACACTATCACGCAGGCTCTAAAGAAACCCTGAAATCTATTGTTATGGCAACACAATTAAGGCAAGAGCACAACTGCCTGTGTGAAAAACAAATGGGAAATATTTCAAAAAATGGAAGTTGGCGAAGCATAATAGTGCAGCTATATTCTTCAAGATGACATAGCGCCCCTAGCTGTATTACTTTTATTCAATTAAGGAGACCTATTAAGGCCCTGTATCGGGTGTCCAGATAATTTGCCTTTCAGATTTCAGCTCAAACTACCTCATCATTTTGTAAAATGCCTGTTTTGTGTGAAAACACTTATGTCTCTTTAAATGCAAATGAACCGCTTTCCCCGCCCCTTTTTTCAGAATAGGGAGTTGTTTTGAGACAACAGCGCAGTGGGTGGAAATATTCTATCAATAAGATATTATATATTATAGTAAGATCCTCTTTCTACATCACGAGGGAAGCCAAATCTAAGCAGCTCTTCTTTTTTTCACAAGCTTGCAGAAATAATTATAGATGTTTTTTTTCGCACTTACTCGTTGGTATATGGACCCCGGCAGTTCACAATTTTTACACATTTGTTCATGCATGCTAAAACATGATTGAACATCCACAGAGAAACCTGTAATTGAGGTGTCACCACAGTCTATAGTAAAGTGAAATCAATGGCAGAAAGATTAAAGAATGTGGTCAGTAATGCAATTAAGTGCACGTACAGATGAAGTATAGATGAACTGTCCATAACTAAAACTTTATGGTTTCCGGCATCCTTCAAAATATCTTTGTTTTCAACAACAAAAAAAGAGGGTATAGTTAGTAGACTGTCCAAATAAAGTGTAACAGCTCTCCTCTAGTCACTTTGGAGAGAAAAAAATGTCTGTCAAATCGAATTTATAAATACAAATATTGTGTGGTGTATAGTCATTTGGTAGCATGTTATCGTCTGATACCCCCACAATGCTTTGCAAGTAAAAAGTAATATTTATATAGCGCCTCATTAAAACAGCAACATGCTTTACAATTAATTAAAGTGCAATAAAAGCATGAGTGTGCTATATTTTAGCTGAGATGAGGTAAAGATGAACTGCCCATCCGTCTGTTGTACATGGCTAATTAAACTGATGAACACCTTGGCAGTACTTTGTGTGTGTCTGTGCAGAAATAAAGGCCAAATAAGTTCTGCATGCATTTACTGTACTCTAGTGTATGGTGTACTTGTTGTATGTGTACGCATGTGTGTTTCTGTACACTTATTGTAAAGCTACCAGGTCTGCCCAGCAGGAACTCATTAGTGAGCAGTCGTTGTTGTTCCTCTGATTAGCTGTGTGTGTGTGTGTGTGTGTGTGTGTGTGTGTGTGTGTGTGTGGCCGTGTGTTCATGTCTATGCTCATATGTTTTATTATGTTGCTAAGCTATTGTCCCCTTTTTGTGACTGACTGAGCGAAACATGAGAGTCTGAAAAGTCGACCAAAAACAGTCCGTTTTTTAGAGTGAATTCAATAAACAACTGCTCCACTTTAAGCATATTTCACTGCAAATACCTGTATTACCTTTTACAGAAGTCTAAGAAATTACATAAAAAAACTGATAATAGAACAGAAAGTAATGAAATGGAAGGCAATATTAGCATGGATTTGTGAAATGATTTTTTACTACCTCTGTGGTACTTTGTGGTGTTTTGTTTCACTTTAAAACCTTCAATAAAACTTCAGACTATTACAATTGCAAATATGCCTCTTAAATATCAAAATTAACGTCAATTTGACAACCCCCCCAATGGCTAACTTTAGCTTTTTCCTGTTAGGTTTCATATGGTACTTCTTACCATAAATTGTATAAAAATTCAATTAAATATTAAAGTGCCTGAGCACGACCAAAACATATTAATGAAAGCCTGATATAATCTTTCACAGACAAAAAAGTCTACTTACCTTGAAACACAGTCACATTTAAAAGGTCATGTATAACAAGAACGAGGCACATCATTCAGAGTGAATTCCCCCTTTTGTCTCTGTTGGAGATTTGAGAATGCCGATTGAAAATCCAGATCAGTGTAAAAGCCGACCTCACAGCTCGACATATTTGTTAATATAAGTTATGACTAACGCACAGCTAATGATTTAATGAAAAACAACAGTAAAGGCAGTGCGAACGGAATGCTGACAAGAGAGGAACGTAGAGAAGCTAAGCAGATATTTACACAGGGTTTTAAGACAGACTGGCATTAACCTGAGCGACTGTGAGGCCGTTTATGGGCAGCAAAATGTAATAGAGGTCCAGGTCCACCAAGGCCCAGACAAGTGTGGACTGAGCCAAATGTAAAAGAATTAAAAAACTTTCACATGAAACTAGAAAAAAGTGGTTACAAAAGTGTTGATGCAATGTCAAAATGCAATTTTATAAATGAAACAATGAATCACCAACACATTTTCCTTTCGCTCTGGCTCTCAGACTTTTTCCTTTCTCATTTGTTCAACACCAGCCAATACATGATGTTGTGTTAAGTGACTATTAGTAATTAAATGCTAGAGTAGTGCTGCAGTAACAGTAAGCCTGAGGCATAACAGCATTACAACTATTAAAATAACATCTGTAGGGTAATTCTGATGGTTACAGAAGTCTTCATTTCCCTCCCTCTGACTGGAACTTCATTTTGTCTTAGAAAAGAAGCATGCCAGTGTTTGTTTAACAGGAGGTGGCCATTTGTGATGGTTTTAACATACAGTCTATAGTGCACACTGGGTTTTGCCATCGAAGACCAATTTCTGGAATCGTAGAGAACGCCAACGAAGTGGTAAACTGACAGAGCGGGGTCAGCGGATGCTGAGGCACATAGTGCGAAGAGGTTGCCAATCTATCGCTACAGACCTCCAAACTTCATGTGGCCTTCGGATTAGCTCAAGAACGGAGAGCAGAGAGCTTCATGGAATGGGTTTCCATGTACGAGCAGCTGCATCTAAGCCATACATCACCAAGTACAATGCAAAGTGTTGGATGCAGTGGTGTAAAGCACACCGCCACTGGACTCTAGAGCTGCGGAGACAGTGTTCTCTGGAGTGACGAATCACGCTTCTCCATCTGGAAATCTGATGGACCAGTCTGGATTTGGGGGTTGCCTGGAGAACGGTACTTGTCTGACTTTCATTGGGCCAAGTGTAAATTGGTTGAGGGGGCATTATGGTGTGGGGTTGTTTTTCAGGAGCTGGGCTTGTCCTCTTAGTTCCAGTGAAAGGAACTCTGAATGCTTCAGCATACCAAGACATTTTGGACAATTCTATGCTCCCAACTTTGTGGGAACAGTTTGGAGCTGGTCCCTTCCTCTTCCCCTTCAAGGTCCATAAAGACATGGATGGTGTGGATGAACTTCTCGTCCAACATCAGTGTGTGACCTCATGAATGCGCTTCTGTAAGACTGGTCAAACATTCCCATAAACACACTCCTAAACCTTGTGGACATCCTTCCCAGAAGAGTCAAAGCTGATATAACTACAAAGGGTGGGCCGACCTCATATTGAACCCTATGGATTAGGAATGGGATGTCACTTAAGTTCATATGCGAGTCAAGGCAGGTGAGCGAATACTTTTGGTAAAATAGTGTATACATATTGATTATATGTCAATGTAATGAATGTAATAATACAAATATATTCATATAAAATTATATATAAACCACATTAACCAAAATGTTTTGAAATATTGTGACTGTATAATTTTTTATATAATTGTATACTGCGTAATTATAATTATTATATTATTTAATTGTGAAAACATTCAGACCATGATGGCATAATAGTTTCCATCCATTTTTTTGCCATTGTAAAAATGCATTAAAAATGTTCACTTTTTTGCCTTTTGCTAATAGAATGTTGTATGGTAAAATACAATTAGGCCTACCCTTGAGCCAGTTCCATACATAATATTGTATCATAATATCAAATTCTATATAGTCCTCAGTTGTTTCTGTCTGTGGGAAAATGTAGCTGTCAGCCTGTTTCTTTACTAAGGACACTTCTCTGTCAGACAGCAGATGGATCTTTCTGAATCATCACTTTCACTCACACACACACACAAACACACACACACACGCACACACGCACATACGCATACCAATGTAAGCTTCGAAGCCTTCATTACTGTCATTACAGTCATTCATAAAAGCATATGCTCTGTAAGATAAATGTTCAGAGAGTCGAATAAGTCATATTGTTATGAGGCATACTCATATTGTCATATTGTGTGTGGTTATGAGGCATATGCTTAACCTTTCCTCAAAGGCAAGCACGGCAGCCGTCAGCATAGCGATAAACACTAGTTTCAGTGCAGTGAACACATCTACCTGCATCAAGCACCCTGACACCTTTTCAGGACCAGCGCCAGGTGCTTGACTTCTCCTCTGAAGCTCTCTCATCAGCTGGGACTGATTTGCAATCAAGCACCTGAAGAAGAGCACTTCTGTCTCACTCTCTGCTCTGCTTTAGCAGGGGCCCGTCTGACCTCTAGCTGGAAAAAGATCTCAGCACCTAGCTTGCCTACGATGACTGGTAGGTTTGAGCCACGCAAAATTGAAAGCTGAATAAATAAGCTTCCGTTGATGCATGCTTGGTTAGGGTAAGACCATATTTAGCTGGGATTTGAAAATCTGGAATCTGAGGATTGCTAAATAAATTAAAAAAAAAAACAAATAAATAATAATCTAAATATTAAAATCACATGTAATCAGTTAAAGTTAAGTCCAGATGAAATTCCTAGTAATGCATATTACTATTTATAAATTAAGTTTTGGATATATTTACGGTAAGAAATTTACTGAATATCTTCATGGAGCTTGATCCTAATGAGTTTTGGCATGAAAGAAAAATCAATAATTTAGTATTTTTGGCTATTGCTGCAAATATACCCATGCTACTTGAGACTGGTTTTGTGGTCCAGGGCGACATATAATAATAATAATAATAATAATAATAATAATAATAATAATAATAATAATAGTTGTTGTTTTGTGAAGAAGAAAAATCGTAATATGGATGAGCCAGAAGTATTGTCTCTGTGAACAAAACATGCAAAGTATAGTATGTGAAAGTGTTTTCCCTCTTTTACTTGAGTTGGAGTGTTTTGTAGATGAAAGAAAGATCAAAGACTTGCATAAAATTCAACAAGGAAGCGAGAATGCAAAGGTGGTACAAAGCAGAGGGATGATTAGAAGTATAGACTACAATGCATTTTTCATTCTAATGCCAGCAACAGCACAGTTGAAGGATATCTTTATCTTCTGCCTGCTCTGCTTATATTTGACTGACAGAGCTCCTCTCTGGTCTACCCAATTTCTTGGGCTTTGGACTCAGTGTCTAGCCAGACATCACACATAAGATAATCTTTGATAGAGAGCTGAAACTCAATCTGATTCAGTTTTTGTTGCTGAGGGAGACATTTTTTTTTCTCTCTGGCACTCATTCTGATAAAAGAAAAGCAGCAAGAAGAAATCTTGAAGAAAAAAATCACTAAAGAGCTAAGCACTCGCAAAGGTTTGGCTGTTTTTTTTAACAAATTCACAGAGGAATCATATTTCAGGCTCTCTAACATATATATATATCATTTATTTCTTTATTTGTGGACATTTTTTAATTAACGTTTTGTCAGAAAAGGCTCTTATTAACAATCCTCACAAAGTCTAAGAGGTCAGTAAGTAATACGCAGGTCGTCTTCAGCCTGTCAGTTACAGGTGTCGAAGGGAACACAAGGCCCACGCTGTTTCACACAGATTAGCCTGCAACCCACAGGCGCCCCATTGCCATGGGAACAGCTTCTAGGCGATCAGGAAAAGGTTACCTACGATTGGCTCACCCGCCCTAAACTGGCCAACAATGCTTGTGCTGGACCATACCTTAAAAGTGAATATCTCACCCATGTGTTTTTGCATGTTTTGTTTTATAAAAGTAACTTGTGCGTTCCATTTTGAGTCTACGGGAACATCAAAAGGCATTGTATTTGACATGAGTAATTGAAGTATGTGCGCTCATTCACAAAGAGCTTCAGCTCCAATCATCGTGATTGTCATCAGATCAAGAGGTGGGATGGAGAAAGGAGAACGATCTCATCAGCCTGTTCACCTTCATGTGGTCATCCGGTGAGATCTATGACAGGGAAGGACAGAAGAGATTTCATCCTGCCATGTCAAACACACATCAGCTGTTCTATTTTTGGACTACATTTATAAAAAAAATATGATAATAATAAAAAAACTCATCTCAGTCACACATTTTGCAACATTTGTTCACAGTACCTTAATGAAAAATATACTCAAATGAACTCTAAAATGAACTCTCCTTTTATCGTTGAAAGATTGCACACTTAAGCCTAAATGTAATAAAGCCCAGTCACAAATTTCTGAACGAAAGAGCCAAGCAAAGAAAGACAGGAGAAACAGACAGAGCAAGAGTGAGATTCTCCCATGAGCTCAGTGTTCATTAATTGTCCGTGTAGATTAGACCTGCTCTGAAAAAGAATGACAAAAATAGCACGTTGCTCAGGCCTGCTGCTATAGGCTCAATCACTCATGTCATTTGCTTCTTTCTGCAATTCCTTTTCATGCCAAGAGTTAACTGTCAAGAATTTTACAAAATACAGTTACAGTATACTTTTACTTTTTTCTACTTCCTCGAGTGTAATTAAATTGTGGTACTTATAGCTTTACTTTAATAAAACTAAAGTACATTTATTTTTCACCGAAAGTACATAGTACAAAAAAATAATAATAATAATAAAAAGACAAAGCTGCTGATGGAGGACAGGGCGAGCCGGCGTTTGAGAGGCGCTTTTCACTTAATGAACTGCTGGGGGTGGAGTTCTGCGCTTCAGCCAATAACAGACAGGATTGACTCCGATGCAAACCAATCAATCTTCCAGATCAGCTTCGGGGCGGGCCGTTTAAACAGCGCTGTGCTTGACTGGCAATCACCGGCGTTGTCGTTTTGAATCGTTTTCAACGTTTTAGTCAGTGTGAAACTCGGATGACAGAAGAACGCAGTTATTGAACGGATGAAGCAAGAACAATGTAAGTTTCTAAAATACATGAACACAGTTCAGCCGAACGGTTAAAAACAGTCCAGTTAAACTAAATGTTTAACGTGCTTGGGCGAGGAAATGAGTCTATGTTTGACGATTTATTCATATCCCAAACGAGACGATATGAATATTACGGAGTGCTGAACACCCTCATGCGTGTTTTTCTCGCGCATAAAGTCCAAATTGACATAGAAGTAAAATATAATAACATATAACGTGCAGAAAATCCCTAATATGGACAGAGGCGTGGCTGTAGCTAAAAAAGGCATTTAATAATTTTTGGTGTTTTGACAATTTTTGTGTTACAATGACAAACTGACAAAATAGTTTGTTAATTTATTTATTTATTTATTAAGTGAAATGTTCTTTTAACACAGACACTTAAATTCAGGCTACATCTAAAACCCTTAAAACAAGAACTAAAACCTGATAAGCCTTTTAAAGCCGAATGCAGAAAGGTATATATAGACAATGACTTTTTTTTTTTTTACTGGCTAGACTCTCTTGCCTGTAACCTTAGACTAAACTTATTTTGAACTATGAGATCTCTCTGTTTTCTCTAGTTCACTGTTTACAGTCTGTGGTAGTGAGTCAGTAATGACTTCCATAGACTGAGCTGAGGGCGTCCAATTTAAATGTCACAATGGTAAGCCAAAACAACCCACTTCTTCTGCCCCATAGTCAGATTTTACTCATTTGCCAATTGTGTATAATGTGTGTGTGTGTGTGTGTGTGTGTGTGTGTGTGTGTGTGTGTGTGTGTGTGTGTGTGTGAGAGAGAGAGAGAAAGAGAGAGAGAGACGTGAGGAGAAAAAAAGAGAATGGGAGAACAAAAATGGAAAAAGTTTGGTAAACAGCTAAGCTCCAGGAAATAAATATTACATTTGTCTCATGCCCAAAATAAATGTAGGCCCTCGTAGAGTCTTGTCACCCACACACACATTTATCTGTTGAGAGAGATAAACTGCAAATAAGTTACTTTTATAAATTCACATAGCCTGGCTTTTGATAGCAATTAATGTTAGTCTGCAGTGTTTTTTTTTTTTTACCACACACACACACAAACCCAAAAGATTTGCGCTTCAACTGGGACTGTAGCATTTTTCGTATCTCAGTGAGTTAAGTACCATTAAGAAAAGCTTTATTGAAATGGAAACTTTAATTTCCATATACGGTTCTCTGAGAAATGACTGGATATTAGTACTTAATGAGAAAGATTCAATAAAACATAAACAATAATGGCAGAAGCACTTAGTCTGATGTTAGGTGATTGCGTATTAGAAAACACTGCTACGACTCTAAAACAATCAAATCGTAAAAAAAAAGACCCATTTGTTTGACTAAATGTGTAATAATTGCTTTTTTTTCCTAAGCGCGCACAACCTTAGCGTCGCATTCGAGGTGACTGCGCTGTCTTGCTTTAATTGGTTTAATTAGACATTTCAAAAGAATCCCACTGGCTCAAAATGAAAGCGAGCATCGCTTTGACAGAAAGAAGGTTTAACGTCTCTGAGAGGTGCAGCGGAAATGGCTTGATATCGAGGCAGCAGGAAAATGTCTCGTTGTGATTTTTCTCCCCTTTTAACGGAGCGTGCGGAGGTTGCTGTTGTTCCGGCGCAGCTGTCTGAAAGTTAAATGTGCTCGTTTTAACGATTAGTACGCATCCGCCGCGGACAGCTCTGCCTGCTGCGTTTAATAAAAGTACGATGTTTATATATGTAACGACCTTCTACGGGCGAAAGCTGTAGTTCTGTGTGCTAGAGCGTCGCCATGCAGAGTCAAAATTCAAATCAATTACAATCTAAAGGTCGCCGAATGCACACGCGCTCGCTCCCTCTCTAGCTCTACCCAATTGTCTCGTGCTGAAATCTTTCCCTCTACACTATATATACACCTCGGCGCTGGAGTTATCGTCATGACAACGCATCAGGGTGAGGCTTCCGTGCTATCAGAACGTCTATTTACTTATCAGGCTTTTCTCGGGAGGGAAAACGGGCATGAAGCACGTAAACAACATCTGTCCAGTCAACCTGTTGGAATGCCTCAATTTTATCATTATAGCTCAATTGCCGCAGAAGGTGACGCTAGCGCCTTGATTGACGTCTCTTAATCCCACTCTTTTGAGCCGAGGACTCTTACACACTCTTTGTCCCGTCAGCGCTAATAGCTAGATTAAGTCGGCACTTTCCCTTGCTGTGTAAAAGGGATCTCATTCATCATTCAGGCTTTTATCGGCATGTGAGGCACATGGAACGCTCAACAAAAACATTCACGATCGCGGAGTCATTGACGGGATTAGCAGGCATGCTTAGCAGGAGTGCTGGGAAATTCTGGCACGCCGGAGGATCGCATTGTATGGATGGGCTATCCGGCTCTCACACGTTGGCAACGTGCTCGATGTTTCAGTACGTTTGAGATTTGTAATCCATATTTAGTGCGACCAGAACCAATTGTTTCTCCATTTTTAAAACAGAATGTATGAGCATGTTTACAGTCAATGAAGCAACATAATTGGCTGAATAGGGTTTCTGGGGGGGTGGTTGGTTCTGTAACGTCACAATGTTTTTGTTTTTTTTGTTGTTGTTTGATTTTTTTTTTGGCTCAGCATGACTATTGTCTTGTTTTGCAGAGGCAGAAAATTACATTTTTTTCCCACCAAAATGGTGTTGGTTCTCCTGCCAGAGTCGCTGCTTGGCTGGAGAATCTACAAACCTCTCTCAGAAATGGGCAGCATTTCCAGTTCCACTGACTTTGTTTCAGTGCCAGATGATGAGTACGTTAGCCTGCCTACAAATACACACATTTCTCACGACTTTTGAGAACATATTTTAATATCCAAAGTCATTTGATTCAGCATCTTTTTTTTTTTTTTTTTACATTTCAAGCTGCTTTTTTTTAGATTTCTTACATGGATTATTCCAAGCGCACAGATTCACCAAAAAATATATTCTGTAATAAATACATAAAATACCCAGTAATGAAATTAAATTAGAATTCAATTGTACATTTAAACACAAATACAGAATTTTTAAAATGTGTGTATATATATATATATATATATATATATATATATATATATATATATATATATATATATATATATATATATGTGTGTGTATGTGTGTGTATAAATATATAAATATGTGTGCATATATTCTTTTTTATTTAATTTTTTTTTTATAAAGGTGCTCAGCTCAACTAAATATAGAGTGCTTCATTGCTTATTAAAAGTCTTTAATGAGCCAGTGATTTAGAAGTAGAGATTTTCAAGCTTTATACAACACCTCTTCAATCCACGTTTCGAAGGTAGGGAGTACAAGCTGCTTTTGATACCATTGATAAGGGTTATAAGCCTAATGAAGCTCAAAGCCATCATTTCGTACAAACAAATACTCTTTTAAGGGGTACAGGAAAAAGGTGTTCTTTAATGCCAAATATAATTTAGTAATGCACAATGTTACCATATCAATTATTGGTTAATGTTTATCAGTAGTATTCTTTTTTAATTGTGCATACAGACTAACATTATATTGTACAATGTTAATGTCACTGTTGTCTGTCATCTTTATCAAATCTCAAAATGAATACCCATTCATATCCACTGTACATGATCACGATAAATGCATTCATTTGTTTTTTTCGTGGTTAAAGTTTCTTTTACTTTTGCGTTAGTCTTGCCAGGCTGAGTAGTTGTTGTTCTAAAAACTTTACTCCGTTGCAGCTCATTATTCTGTTAGCGGTTTCTCCTCGGAGACCAGAAGGTTATAAGCTTCCGCTCTAGCTTTAGGGTGCTGTCCGTGGTTCTGAATTATCCACAGTCTCTCCACGCTGCTGAATAGCACAGATTGCAGACACCGCTATTAATTCTGCATACTTACACGTTAAAAATAGGTCCTCTTGAAACTCTCCATGTTTCTTCATCCAAGAACAAGACCAAATTAAATTTTTTTTTTTTCAAAATCCACGCCAAACAAAGTTACACTAATGCCTTTTATAACAGGAGACAAAGAGGCCGAATGCTCCAGTGTAACAAGAAAACCGCATTACGGAGCACCCCCCCCAACACTTCACAGAAATTATGTCAGTCTGAATACTTTTGTCCACACAAATAATTTTTCTCATCCCAGTCAGCAGATGGATTTCATGCCAAAATCCATTCCGCTCTGTTAAACTCTCCCCTAAATTGCTAAAGTGTCAATGGGTCATCCATCAATGAAAGCCTTTTCTGCACAAAGCTTCTGACATTTTCTCTTTGATCACATACTTTCACCTTGACTCTCTCACACTCTCAGACCAGGGCAAACTGTTCTCACACTCGATGCATTTAGAGAGAGAGAGACAAAGCCTCTGTCTCGCCTGCTATGGAAGCTATGCATGCATTTGTCCGGGGATTGATGGTATCGATCCGCGGAGGGGTTATCTTGAGGCGAGGATGTGCTGGTGGTATAGCAGCTGTATAGGGGCCTTTTGAGCAGACAAAGGACAGGCATGGAGGAAAGAAAGGAAGTTGGGCTTTGATTTATGGGTCTCATTGGCTAGTGGGTGTCTCTGGTGTCAATGTCGGTATATGAGGATGAATGTACAAACATGCATATGTGTGCACACGCATAAGCCTACTTCCCTGCGTCTCTGGGTAAAAATATTTTATATGCGTATTATATCTCCGTTTGCAAAACATTTGCATACTTTCTGGTACTGCATATTTTTTAGGATGCTCTCACTCTCTCCAAAGCTTATTTCATTGATGTGGCATTCTAAAAAAAAAAGAGCATTGAGCCTGATTAGATAACCATAAGTCATAAGGACCGCATTGTCCCTATAGAGCTGTTCTCTTTGCATGGCTGCTTCTGTAATGATGCATAATGATACATCCACATTATTGCAGATGTAAATTATATGGTCAGAATGAAGGCTGTTTGCGCTCAAAACTGTACCGTTACTGTAAAACCTCAAAGCAGCATTTATTTTCCACCAATCATTCAAGTACGCTTCATATTAAAAAATGCGTGTGCGTGTCGACACTTTTCACTTTCCCTAATAGCCCATGGCATGCTGGGACTGTTTAAACAAAACCCCACCACATTAGCTTCACACGGCTCAGTATAGGAGATTACGATCTTTCACACTGCTCCGTGATCAGCACTTACCGGCCAAACGTGGCCTACGGCACAAACAGAGGAGGTGCAAACCAGATCCGGCATCAGAAGAGGGTAGTTCCTTCCGACTCGCAGGGATTACAGCTTTACCGGAAGAGGGAAGGAAAGAAAGGTTAAGCCACTGCTGGTTGCCAGATTCAGCACCTCTGCTTTCGCGGCGTTCATGTGTGCCTCACGCAGAGGGTCTGGCCCTTTATATTAGAGCACAGTGCCAACACAACCCAGAGGGGAGACAGCACAGCTATTGTCGAGAACAGTAAGTCACTTATTTGAACTAACAATACATCTAATCTCACGTTTGCTTGAATAACCATGTTTTCGAATTTTTGAAGCCTTAACAGGGTTGTGGCTTTTTGCGGTTTGCAGAAGAAACTCACTGTATGTATTTTAAATGCGCGTGAGCTGTGGACACATTGAGTTTTGTGGACCGAAATGACCGGTTATGTTTTTGGGGTTTTTTTTATTACTTTTTGATGTCAGCAAGCAAGGCATTTCCACGTTTCTTTAACATCTGCTTGCAGTCAGCAACCAGACACCGCAGTCTGTTGTAAGGCTGGTCCCTCAGCAGGGCGGTCAATAAGCTCAAACAACGCGTTTGTTTTAAATGTAGTGTGTGTGTGTGTGTGTGTTATTTCTGAGCACTTTGTATTTGGGGAAAAAACCGAAACTGTAGCATTTCTGGCGTACGGTCGCGCTGAAAATAGGCGAGGTTTGAGCATTTCCCCGAGCGAGAGCAGCAATGCAGTCCAATCAATTACGTTTAATTCAATTCACTTAAACTTCCAGCGCGCTGCGAAAGAGAAGCATTTATTGATAATGAATTCAGAGCGCTCCTCCTCCTCCTCCTCTCGTACTCCTGCTCGCCGCTGCGCATTAAGAGACAGCTGGCGATGAGAGGAATATCCCTCCACTCTCACTCTCATCCCTGTCACCTCACTTGTGTTTTCCTCAAGCACTGCGGACAGAAAACGCCGCGCGCGGAGCTTTATAAGACGCGGCACGAGGAGGATGCGGACCGCCGGGGTTTGGCCAGCGACCGTCACTCTCCCGGTCCCCCGGGACTGATTTTCGGTCAAAGATATTTAATGGGCGTTCGTGCCGCCGTCTCCGCTGATTCCCGCGGATACCTGCTCGGATATCGCGTGACACGGCTCCAGGATGAAGAGGATGAACGTAAGCGCTCCAAGTGTGTTGCCGTGCAAGCATGCTGCCCGCGTCCGTTGCGCGTTGAAGCGCAGCTGAGTTTATTTTGTTTTGGAATCGGCTCTGCCGTACGACGAACGCGCAACTTTGTCGTCTCCGAACGTGTTTAGCGCGATGTCAAAGCGCGGAACGCCACCGAGACGAGCCATCTTCAACTCACTTCAATTAAGATTCGTTGTTCGCCGAGACGGGAAATTATCGATTGCTCGTTCCGTTTGTTCGCGAGCGGTTTCGTTCACGCGTTTTATCTCGCTCGCGCCGACGTCGCTGAAATACGCTACAAAGTGAGAAAGTAGGCACCATCCGGCGCGTTTTCTTTTCAAGGAAATCCTTACTGCGCGCGGATCTTGCGTTATGGTAATTCCAGGCGTTCCTCGAGCAGTAAGTCGTTTACAAACTAGAGATGGGAATCGATTCCGGTTGCGATTCTGATTTCTTTTAATGATTCGGGTTCCGCTAGTAACTCCTTTTAGTAAAAAAAAGAAACATCCCGTTTTGAGAGGGAAAGAAATGCAGTAACGTGATGGCATTCGCTACATTCATTCTGATAATAAATCAGAGGTAATATGATTATTAAATTAAAAGAATGTTTGCACAGACATTTGGTTACTTCAACCAAACACTGCGTGATACTTATACTGTAAGTAAATTAATCAACTAATATGATAGCATTTCATTCAATTATTCATCAATCCATTTCTTCATTCATTCATATTTATACAATACAGCTGACACAAATTATATTGTGTAATATCTTTAAATACATACATATATGGCCATATGGTAAGTCCCGTGTGCCTTTATTGCAACATTTGGGCAGATTTTTATTTATTTATTTTTTACCTTGACAGCATTTTTAAAAAATGCTACTCTCATGTGAGAAAGACTGCAGAGAAGACACAGGATGCAAGCGCAATATAACAATCAAAGAGGGCTCATATTTGTTCCGTTATCAAAGTTACAGTTTTGATTAACGCAGATTATTCGTACAGGAATCAGACGACACAGACCAACGCTGCGTTTTTGTCACCATTCAAGCTCAATACAGCAAGTCTTAAACAATTCTGAGATTAACCACAGTGACAATCTCATTTTAAAACCAAGTTGCCACCTTTTCGTTTTCAGGATTCCTACTTTTAGGTAACCATGTGCCGTGTAAATGGGTGCGTTTCCCAACAGCAACTATGGGTGCAAGTTCAATGGAACTATGAACCATAGTTAGCTAATAATGCTTTTGGAAGATGCACCCCCGGACAATTAGTGTGTCACTTCAGTACAGTTTATTAAATGGTGATGTGTAAGTAAGCCCTTTGATTTTGGGAGGCGTGCTATCTTGTATATACACTTTAATCACCAAGCTGCATGCTACTATTTGGTATAGAATAGCACGATTTTCCATATTAACAATGAAACTATTCCAAGTTCACTCACTGTTAATATGGTTACAGTGTATCTGACTACACTGGCCGTTTCTATGTTTTTGAATTTCTTACACTGAAACTAGTTCACATTTACCAAGCTGGTTAACCAGATTAGTTCTGTTGATAAACTTGTTTAGAAAGTGACGTCTGAAACCAAGTACTGAACTACTTGCAATAGAAAAAGGACCCTCACTACATTTTGTTCATGCGACTACACTGTCAGTCCTTCCGAGATTTCACCAAAACGCAGCATTCGTCCGTTCGTTCCCTTCAGTGTTTCAACACCATGATCCTGAGTTCCTAAAGATGTTCAATTCTGTTTGCAGCCGCGTTGGAAGTCGCCACCCATGTGGCCGTCCGGAGTGGGCAGCAGGCAGCCCTGTCCCCGTGAATCTGCTCTGCGCAGAGCAGCCCTCAGTGGCAATGTCCTTGCACTCCCACCGTTCCATGTACCCACGGGCAGGAGTGTCCGGGTCTTTATCTGTGCCAACCCTGACGGTAAGTGCGTGCACACACACACACACACGCACATATATATATATGGGGTTCTATACTCAACCCTTTTAAAGGTGCCTCAAAAAATCTAATTTTAACTCATGATAGTCACAAGAACGTGTGTGCATGTGAACTCTGGAATCACCTAAATCCCTAGATCCATACTATTTGCAGCGAACAAACACGCAGTGCTCTGTCAACTAGACTGACACCTGTTAACGCACGAGCGGTGTGCAAGACATGCTTTATCGTCCGATGTGTTAATGAACCAGATTTTACAGTAATGAATTCAGATGGCGGTGACAGCTCCACATCATGCCGTTTCATAACACGCGCTGCCATCCTCAGAGATATGGCCGTTGCTAATGTCTGCAGGAGCGCTGTCCGGTGTGCTTTGACAAGAGCAGCAGTGACAGCAGTTAGTGGAGCCGTCTGTCTCGGCGCTGAACACGGGTTTCAGCGTTGCGCAAAAACACAGGCCAAGCAACCATGACACAAAATATCGTGCTGCTCTACAGTCTCTAATATTAAAACGGGGGAGCTCTCAGTATTGCTGTGGGGCTGTGGGGAAAGTGGTGAACAGAGTGGGAATGCCTGGCACCTATCCTGAGGAATCGTTGAGAGGTCATTATTCCCACCATCGATTGCTCATTTTTACATCTTAAGGCCTAAACCCAGTGCTGTTTAGAACTGACCTTAGATTTAATGAGTGCCAGGGGAACTAGACGGCACATATGCAGTCATAGATTTAAATATGGGCTGCAGGGAGACCTTAAAATAGTACTTCTAATCTAGGAGTAAACAAGCCAAGGGAAAGTATAAAATGGGTTAGGAGGGAGAAAGAGAAATGAGTGCAGAGAACTGAGGATGAAGTGAAAGGAGGGAAGATACCGGTGAATAAATTAGATCGGCGCAAGGACGTCTTAAATAAAACCATGACCTTTCAGCCTGGAGGATTAATGATAAAGACTCTTCTAAATTGCAGCTATAACATACATGCCCTTGTTATAGTCCACCTGTAGCTGCATTCTTTCCTAATGAACGTTTATGCATTATTCCTAACTAAAAATAAGAATAAAAACAAGCATATTGTTTACCGTTATTAAATTATAGTAAAAATCATTGGTCACGTTATATTGGGTGGCTGTAAGGACTATGTGCTTACCGGTTAATATGTGCACTGATATTTTTTCATTGTAAGTGCTTGCATTTCATTTGTAGTTAAACTGCTAACTTCGCATTTAACTATAAACCCAACCCTACCCTAAAACCAAACTGTACCTCAGACTCATCTGCAGTACATTTAGGAATTTTCCAGAAACATAGTTACACAGAAAATCCTTAATATAAAGTGTGGCCAATACTAGTATAGGGACCAATTCTCATATAAACTAGTTGCTTATTAGCATGCATATTAGTAACATATCGGATGTTTATTCGTACTTATAAAACATATTCTGCATGAGCATAACCTAATGTCTAAATTGAACTACTACCCGACTATTAATCAGCTTAAAATTAGTCATTATTGAAGCAAATTTCATAGTTAATGGTTTGTTAAAAGTCTTACCTGACCAGTTTATTTAGAAATATTTTTATAATAAGTATTTGAAGTTTAATGAGGTGAAACGTGTCATGATAAATACTTTTATCATGAGACGGCTATAAATACACCACTGTGTAAACACTGAGGCACTCTCTTGCTGTCAAAACATTCTTCATTATGTTTGGCTATCCTGACCAACCGACGCAGCAACATTGGCTCAACCGGTGTGTGAGTTAGGGGCGGGATCGTCTGTTTGTTCGACCAGTGGCAGACAGAGCGAGCGTTCGGAAAACTAGTTTCAAACCGTCAGTATTTTTAGCAGCTTCTTTCAGCGAAGCTAGCGGTATATAAATCACACTCTTCAGCTTTAAATTCAATAGCTTTCTATTGAATTCACGGAATTCCCACACTCTAGCACCATTGTTCATAATCACATTCAGCCATCGGTGAATTCAGGCGGTTCACGCTGGGATGCGGTAAAGAGAGTCCGAAGCCACTTCTCTGCTGCAATAGAAAGATACTACAGGGATTTTGTTCGCAGTCAGCTCTGAAAAGCCAGCTGCTTGAAGATGCTTTAGTGAGAGGCAGAGGTGATGCTCTGTGCTGAGAGAGTGTGAGGCGGACTGTGGAATCTGATGCGCTGGACCTGTAGATGCACAACTCAGAGGTGATGTCAAGGTAGAGAATTAATGATACTTTCAGTGGCTGAACGAGCCAGCTGGGCTTTGGTGCAATGCTCTTCCCCCTTATGCACTAGAGGGAGCAATTTATACGTCGCAGAATGACAAAAAGGGAGTTGGCCTTGCACACGCGGACTTACGAGTCCGACAGTCTTACAAGTCTCACTCTTATACAAGCCTTGACTTGAAAGGAATGATTTCAGTTTGTTTTAGAGCTATTGTAGAAGTCAGCTCTGTGATTTAGGGGGTCTGCTAGGGGCAGTTAGGACAGCAGTTGCTGGAGTCTTGCTGGGGTTGATATTGAGGCTTTGAGGAAATGAATGCGATAACATTTATACGCTCTTTAAGGACCTCGAATTTAATACCGCTGTGTTGTAACAGCGTGTGTGGAGTTAACCAAAATTCATTTATTATAGTGCATTTACTGTTTTAAAGGCTGGGCTAAGTCATGATCATAATTTTTTTTTGCATTTTTTAACACATTCTCACTCCCAAGTCCTCACATCTTTGCCGTCACTTTTTGACGCAAAGGTTACCCCTTCACCGTAATTTTCCGGCATGAAGGTCATCCTTTGTTTTCAATTGTTTGTCTTTATTTAATGAATTGCATGCATTATATATACATTTTATACAAATGTATATTTTCATTGGAGCACCTAAACCTACCCACTTTTGAAGAACATAAGTCACACACAGGCAAATATGAGTCCAGTCACTTTTTACTGCAAAAGCTGACCATAAGCAGTACAAAAGCATTACAAACAAGTCTTTATGCGCAAAGTTTTAATCGCTGAATATGATCTAGCTCTCACGCCCTCACATCTCATTCAAAAAGATACTCCCGTCCCGTAAAATGACACAGTCGGTTACGAGACACACAATAAGCAATCACATTTCACAACCAAGTCTGACGTAAGAATTCTTCACTCCCTACTTGTGACAAGTAGAGAGTGAGAATGCGTTGCATTTTTCTAAAAAAATACTACTTGACAGGATTGCATGGTAACCATTTCATTTTTCAACCCAGGATCATTCTAAATGCCTCTTCATACCTTACTGCATGTTTCGCAGCAGCTTCAAAGTGAAATGTCCATTGAGTGACGCTAAAACACTTGTATAATACATGACCCTGGGATGTATTTGTTACGTTGATATAGGCATGTATTGCTGTGCTTGTATTACGTTGCTTCAGGTACGTATTGCAGTGGTTCGTAATTCAAATATCCAAGGAGTGTTGAATAAAAAGTTGACGCTCTGTCATTTTGGAAATCTCTCCTACACCAAACCCAAACCTAAACCTCCCCGATAGCTTTATGTGATATAAAAACATATTTTTGGATGAAGCCGTGCTTTTTTTGGTTGGCGTGGTCATGTTACTTTTGTGAGGAAACATCTCTGTGGTGTACCTTCAAATAACATGAAGACGTTAGTTGTGTGTTTTACATGTTTATGATGCAAGTCACCCAAGTCATTTCACTGCAATGATTCACACTCATTGGTTGTCGCCTCTGTAGATATGCTACTAGCATAGTGTTGTTTAGTCATGAGAAGACCAAAAATTAAACAGTGGAACACACGTTTTTAATATTTAGCTTTACCCACAGATGGGAATAGAATCAGTATGTGTGTTAACAATGTATATATCTTGGTGAAAACATTCTCCACCCACGGTTCTGCGGATCAACTAAAATCAACTGGTTGGACAATTACAATGGTCCAGTTGATCAACTACCAATCTCTATCATCTGATAATCTCTTTAGGATGTTTGATGTTTATAAAGTGTTCTCACCTGCCATTAGAGGGTTGGCATTTTGCGCTCATCTTAGTGGATTTGACCATTTACACAACGCACGGTTGCAGCCCGGCAGTGCGTTCCAGAAGTAGTGCGTCCGCAGCAGTACAGTAATCGTTTCCACGAGCCTACTTTTGCTACACAGCAAGCACTTTGTGGTGAATATGAACACGGATTGACACGAAAATGTAGTAATTACACGATAAATGCATATATTGAAAGTCTACTGTTTTTCAAAGTCAGCACATGTAGCTTTTTGACTAGGTTGAAAGGAAAGAAAACGCTTTTAGACAAACCAGGCAAAAATAGATGGCAGATTATGTGTGAACCTACAGTACATACAGTACAGTTCACGAAATCAGGCTTGTGCTGTGTGTAAGCTGTTCCGCACCAACTGCATGATTGTGAAAACAAAAATTCACTTTTTTGATCAAACATGGTGAGATAATTATAATTATTTTCAAAAAACGTCAAAAAATGCCCTTTTTGGATTTTGGATTTTGTGTACAATAATTGTGTAGAATGCTTATAGCTAATATTCTGGTAATATGCATGCTAATGGCAACAAGTTAAGAGACCCTAAAATAAAATGTTACCAGGCCCTGAATAAATATTCAAAAATCCTGATTGGATATTTCTACCTGATGAAAAGAAGACTTCAAAAAGATCGGTATCTATATTGGTAGATACTGCTTCCTGTCTTCAAAAATCCTGGTTGGAGCATCCCTATTAAAAAAAAATTAAAAAACAACAAATAAAACAGACTGTTTATCTAATGTATGTTTCTGTCATTGGAAGCATTCAGCAGTGCTAATGCTAGCTAAAGAACTACTAGGTGCATCTGTTTGGGTTCTTGGTAACATTAGCCAATAATCATCATGGTTAATTTTCACAGGTTTCAAAATGATTAGCCACGTGGCCTCAGTTGTTCGCTCAAAAAATGTGAATAAGATCAGAGATCAGCAGTCGAGCAATTGCCATTGAAATCAGTTGATCTCCAGGTAGTATGGACTTTCTTGGTTGAGTCAGTATTGTTACGATGGGCTAGCTGGCAATGTGTTATTAGCGTACTTCAGGGGTATCATCCTATGAATGGCTAATTTAGAATCTCTGCATATTAAATTATCATAGTATTTTAACAGAGAACCGATTTACACACTTCAACCTTTAATGCAACATTGCTTCATAAGCACTGCATTCAAAAGCCCTCAAATGGCTTATAATAATGCTACATAATTATGTGCTTTGAATATTCAGATAATATTTTTGCCTTTGAGCATTTGGTAATTAGTTTACTAATGCCATGGAGCTAATGAATTGCCAACAGGAATGTGTTTTAGTCACAGATGGGATTTCGTTCGGTCGTTAAGCACACACGATCAAGCGCCTTTGATGGGGAGCAATTCTCATTCCACCGTCCTCCATCTTGCGACCTCACCTAATCCCTAAGAGTCTTGTGCTTCAGCATCGGGCAGCTGTATCAATACCGAGCTCATCTATATGCCACCATGCCTTCAGAGCCCGTGCAGCTGGAGACGCACGCAAAAGCCCCATGGGATACGACTGCACAAAGGCTTTACCCCAGATTATAGACATGATTGGACAGAACATTGAGCGAGATACACGCTCGGAGCTTGAGATTGGAAATGACGCAGATCTTCATAAACTATTAATGCATGTTTAGGACATGCTAAGTGACTGTAAAAAGCTTTTATCTTAAAATGTCATTGATGGTAATGTGGTGTGCCATCTATTTCTACCAGAACATACATGCTATACAGCTCTAAAATATGAGTCTATATATATATATATATATATATATATATATATATATATATATATATATATATATTTAAATGGTAATTATTTTGATAATTTGATTAGGATGTTAGTTGAGATATTCATTGTAGTAACTTTATTTTAGGGTCTGATAACCAGTTGCTTATTAGCATGCATATTACTAGAATATTAGCCATTTTTTATTATATTTATTTAGTAATTAAGCACATAATAATGCCTCATTCCACATGACCTTCATTCCTAATCCTACGCAATACCTGAACTTAACAACTGCCTTACTAAGTATTAATAAACAGCACATTAGGAATATATCAAGGGAAAGTTGTGGTTAATAGTGAACAAGTGTTAAAAAAATGATTAAAAAAAATATAAAAAACCCACAGGATGCATTAGTGCGTTTCAAACATGCTAGACAGGACTCAGGAGGCACCAAAGCGAAACAAAATGCAGGTGTTGTGAGACATGTTTTGAGGCGCTTAACTCAAATACAAAGAATAAGAGACACTAAAACAGCATGATATTTTATTGTGGTCAAAAAACTAACATTTAAGCGTATGTCAAGAAAAACAATTGAAAAACAACAGATGGACACAAGAACTCATTCTTTGTGTGAAAGTCCTGGAATGGGTAACATTTTATTTATTCTACATTAACTACATGTCAGCTACCAGTAGAGTAGAGTATCAGTAGACTGTCTGCTTAAAATCTGCAAACAGCTTATTTGTTGTTCTAAGTTAAGTTGTTCTTAGCAACTGTAGGTAACACATCAACTTATTCTACTAACCCTAAACTAGTCTACTCATACCCTAATTAGAGTTAGCTGGCAATTAGTTGACACGCAGTTGCAAAGTTACTTGTAGTTATTAGAACCTCTGTGGCAAGGGTCTGTTTTGATTTTATGTTCACTTTTAATGTGGGAGACTGAAAAATCTCATTTAGGGTGCTGATTGGGACTACATCATTTTATTATAGAAAAGTCTCATTCAAGTCATTTATTTCTCACACCTTTTCATGACTCCCACCTTTGTCTTTCCTCACTTTCCTTCCTTCCTTCCTTCCTTCCTTCCTTCAATTCATTATGGTTCAATAATGCTTTACTGGCATTACCTTCCTTCCCCCCAGCCTATAGTGAAAGAGCAATTTTCCAACTTTTTTTCATTGTCCTTTATTATTTTTTCATCAATGTCAGTCATGTCAGACATTTCAAACAGGCCACATGTAAATTATGGCCTCTCTATTTTTCTTCGTCTTTCTCTACACCTATATCTTTGACACAATTTCCAGATGGATCCATTCTGAAAGCTTCAATCTGTTATGCAAATGAGCTGTCCAAGGTGCTCTTCAGTGCATCGCGCTAATTCGTTTATGACTATATGAAGGTATTTACTTAGGTTTTTTTCCCTGGTGTTTTGCCTGTCTATACGTGTCTTGTCTACAAACTCGACGATAATGTGGTCTAAAGCTTTGTTGTAAGGATGGTTTTGTTGCATGTGGTGAGATTATTTCAGCATTGGACGTTGAACGATAAGGCCACAACAAACCTTTTGAAATAAATGTTTGTGTTAATATGAAAGGGCAGCTATAATAATGTCCTAAAGGTGCGATCAGATGTCCTTCTGTTTGTCGAACGGTCATGGGCGAAATAAAGCCATGTAAATAGGGTAAAACGTGAATTTTGCATGATGTTAACAACTGCCAGCCGAAAGCTGCTTGGTTTGAAAGCTTCACATATCATTATTGACAGTGGATCCACTGTATTTTTGATAAAGGGCTGTCAGTTTGACTAAATTAGCTGTACATTTTCCTGGACAATTTCTAAGATGATAACGTAATGTTATAATGCGGCATGGTATATAATTTCCTCCTAATTTTTTCTTTGTATACCACTGTAAAAACGTCTGCACATTTGTGGTCTTATCAATTCAATTTGCAATAAATCCCATGAAATATTCACCGAAATGCCCTGAGAATGTCTATTTCCCGGTTTGTTTTCACAAGGACGCTGTTCTAAGACGATATACATTTACAAAATAGATAGGATGAATTCGCTTGGATGGTTATGTTTAAGTTTTGTTGGGGTGAGGAAAAAAAAGTTAAAAGAGTACAGGAAGACATGAAAAGAGAAGGCACAGTTATCAAGGCAGCCGGTTCAAAAGCTAGTGGGTGGGAAACAGAAACCCTGGATAGTTTCTCCACAACATTTATTACTGAGAAAACGACAACGGCCGGTGAACACAGTGTGAGAGGAAAGTAACACGCTAAGGCTAGGCGCTTTATAGGACAGCCCGAAAAAGATCAGAACGGACAGTTATAAAAGATTTAAAACATGAAAGCGCACGAGCTGTTCAACCCGCCAAAAATCTGAACTAGGTTGACACAGATAGAGATGCTGTAGCCGGCTGTGACACGCTGTCTTGGCCGCCTGTATCTAGAGGGTTCCGTGCGCTTGATTGGCCTCGTCTTCCACAGAGAGCTCTCCGGTCAGATTTCCCTGTTCTCTGTCGCAATATAAGCTATCAGCGGAGAGCCTGAACAATAGCAAACCGATACAGACGGGTAAAAGAGGAAACCGGGTTTAAATGTACGTTCAGCTACCTTGTTGTCACCGCTGAAGGTCAAGTCGAAGCTTAGCATGTTTGTCGAAGCATCACCTATGGCCCGTGTGCATCTTTTCATATTCGTATTTGAGACTATTTTAAGCTCTGTATAAAAGGGTTGTAAGTGTTCTGTGAATAGGGCGCTGGTGATGTGTTTGTTTTTGCCTCGCTACAAGCAGCTGTGTACAGTAGTAAATACAGTAAGCATGAGTATCCTCAATGTGTCAACTCTCATGCTTCATTTTGCCCTGACTGCCTGTGACAAAGGGCATCATGGAATATTCAATAGCATCCACTGCTGATGTTTGCAAGAATCTAGTAAACGCTGCTATTTTTGCATTTTAACTTAAATTAACCTTTTTTTTTTTTGCTTTAATGGCAGCAGTGCACAAGCTGAACCAGTTAGTGTAAAGCCTGACAGTCGTCTCCTCGTATTCTCATTCATCTCATTCTTTTCCGTAATATATTTCTTATTTGATGTCATCGCTATGTTTTACATTCTCGAAATCATGCAAGTTCGTGTTTCATTGCAGTCTCTGAATCTAAGATTGTCAGCGTGATCTTAGACGCTGCGTTTGTTTTCGCTCTGCTACAAGCCGCAGAGAACAGAAGTGACTACAGTGTAAGCCGGGGAATCTCTGTTTTCAAGCCTTGCTGGCAGCCATCCCCCGAGAAAATACAGTGTGTGACAGAACAGAGTTTGAAGAGAGAACAAAAGACAGCGACCGAAAGAGAGAAGTTTGTATGTGATTTACTCGTAAGCACTCATGCATATGATGTTATGTATCTTAGAGGAATAGACCTTTAACCCACATAGATGCAATTTGTTTTTTTTTTTTGTACATGTATCACAGAAACACCAAGTATTATTTGAAGGGCGCATTAATAACATGATGCATGAGTCTGGTAATCTTTCAGTGGTGTTTTTGTTGTTGAATACAAATAATACTAGAAATAAAGCTGAGATAATAATACTGGATAAATAAATGTATGTATGTATGTAGTTTATTGGTTTTTGAAAATACACTCTTTAATTACAGCCTGTTAACTAAATTGATTTACTATTTACAGATAAATATTTCAACTTCCATTCTCTGAGTATTCTGTCTTAACGTTCATGTTCGTTTGTGTTTCCCGCCACAGATACAGAAGCAGAGAGAAACGCTCTGAAAGAACACGTCTATCCCAAACTCCGAGACTTCTGCAGGGAGAACTATGGCATTGAATTCCAGGTAACGCAGCCGTCACTTTTCTGTAAATTCTCTACAGCAACCATTAAGATATTGATAAACAGATTCCTTTGTCTTTTATTTTCCTTGCCCAACCTTCTGCTTTCTTCCTCTCGCTTCGTTGGCTGGGAAGATAAAGTTTCTTAGGGACTATTATGCGATCTCAGCACCGATATGCCCATGCAAGACGAAAGTACGTCTCTCTTATATTTGCCCTCAGGAGCTTGGGCAGGAAAAAAAATCTCCCTCTTTCTCTTCTCCTCCTCTCCTCTGGAGTGGTATTTACAATGCAAATGGTTTGTTGTCCGACAGAATGGAGCAGAGGAGAGATTTTTATCGTGCAATTTGGTAAACAAATGCAGGGCCTAGAAGAGGTGCTCTGGCCATTGAGGCAGACAGTGTGCTGAGATTGAACCGAGGCTACATGGGTGTGGGGCTTGACCTGATTTCAAGAGCGTCCCCTTAAGAAACAGATCTTTATGTAAGACTATGCCTTGTTAAACACAAGCCTGCTCAGTCTTTTTAGTGCCACTGATAATAGTGATAATCTCACTTTATATATGTGTGTGTGTGTTTACTGAAGATTGCATTTAACGGTGTCATTAAATAATTAGTAATGAGCAGATCTTTACTTCAGAATTTTGACATGCATCCGAAATGGATGTGAAACGGATTTTTGAATTTGATCATGATTTTTTTGGATGGGATGGGTTAGGTGAATCCCTAAGCCCCATTCATGCTGTCAGAAACACGTTACGTCAAAACCACACGATCGAGACCGCCGGAGACAGGATGCAAGCGTGTCCAGCGATGCAACAAAGTAGCAAAAAGTTTAACTCTATGCAAATGAGCAGCGCATTTCGGCAGCGTGAGCAGGTCTTAATACCCAAATTGCCTGCCTAAATGTCACCAGATATCAAATCAAAAAATCCTAAACTTAAAAATATGCACCGGTAAACACAGTTAAGAGAAGTATACAGTCAGAAATAAAATAAAGAAAAAAGAAGCAAACTGAAACGAATATAAAAATACACTGATGATGTAAAAAGTGCTTGTTTTTCTAAAAAACCTAAAGCAACTTTCAACAATAGACTGTTTTGTTCTTTTCTTAGTTTACTTGAAAAAATCAAATAAAATAAAAGTACTTCACGTATTGGCGTAGTCTTCACTGTATGATTCTTCAAAATAATACAGATTACTGAATACTGACAATTAATTTTTTTTAATGCATTTCTTTATCGCAACATGCTTTAATCTAACAAGTTATCCATGCAATTGCAATGGTCAGTATGTTTCGATTAGTGCTACATCATAGACAACAGCTCTTTTTTTAGACTGCATTTACATTTTAAGAAAAAATTAGCCCGGTCTCATGAAATGTATATAAATAGTGTGACAAATGAAACAGAAAAATTGGGGTAGATACACAAAAATGGACTTTGATGTGAAATATGATTTTTTGGCATGCGTATTATATACATTTTATACAATACACATCTACCCCACATCCCTAATCCTACACAGCATGTACGTTTTTCTTTTGTTTATTTATACACTAAATCAAGAATTTGTCATATCCAATTTTTACTATTTCTGGCATAATTCACTATGTTCGCACTGCGTTTACATTTCTGTGGAACGGACATCCTCATTCCTGGGATGAATCATTCCTTTCAGAAAATAAAAATCCCTGAAAAGATAAAGACTAAAAAAAGAAATAATCTGCATCAGTACTTTTATTTTGAAATATATTTAGGCTTAGACTTACAACTATACAAAATAAATGAAACCCAATTCAAGACCTGTATTAAGTTAGGATTTTTGCATTAAATAAATGTATCCTGTTTTAAGGATGTTTTTAATAGCTTGCTGGATATGTTGCTGAAAAAAAGTCCCTTACATTAATTGCATTCATCTCATTATTGTTTAAGCTAAACTGAGAGAAAAACGAAGGTAGTGTCAGAGAGGAAGAGGAAAACTGAAAGAATCAGGGTGTGAGAGAGAGAAGGTGAGAGAGAAAAGTGAGAGACAGACAGAAAAAGAAGGGAGTTCTCTCAACCAGAAAATATGATGTGGCAAATTGCGATTCTTTCTGGTCACCGTTATTTGATTCTATTTCCTGTGCCGTCCCTGAGAGGGATGGATGCCGGATAGAGTGTGTCTGTGTACATGGCATGCGTGCGTGAGGCTACATTTCTCTGCCCAAGGCTTCATCCCAGTCCAGTCACAGCACACACACACACACACACACACACACACGCACACACAGACACACACACTCACTCAATCCCTTTAGCAGTGGCGGGATCAGGCCTGCAAGCGCTGTAACATGACAGTGTGGGACTCTGATAGGCTTTCACAGTGTGGGGAGCGAATTACGGCGTATACCATAATCTGCTTTATATGAAAAGTTATAATGATTAGACTTTCTTTTTATGGAGTTGCAGTCAATTTTTTAAATTGCTTTTACACAGCATGCTTTTGTTTTTACTCTCATGTCAGCTTTTTTATATATTGGAGACTTGACTTTCTCCTTCTGATATTTTTCTGATATTGAAATATCCCAGCCTAATCATTTACATCAGAGTTTGTCTGTGGATTTTTCTAGTAATGGAAAACTAGAATAAGGCATGTAACAAATTCATTGAAAACCCCCAAATCTTATTTTTTCATTGAAATCTCCCAAAATCTTTCACGTCCATTCAAACAAAACGAAGGTCAAAAGGATCAAAAATGGATGATGCCTTCTCCTCACGCGACCCCCTCATAGTCTCGCTGTCGCCACAGACCATAGGGGTTCACACTTAAACCTCAACTGACCATTTCAACAACTGTGTAATCTGTTCGCTATCTCCCGATGAGCTTCCAGTCAGCTTGATCACATCAACACAGGCCCAGTTTTCACGCATCACATGCATGAGCATAAGTCCTGTTTTCATACCAACACCACTTCTTAATGATGGACCTAATAATTCAATGAGAGCGCAAGAGAGTAGCTGTAGGCACTTGCAGATCGCTGGTAATGCTGTTTGGCTGCCATGACGACCGCAGCAGAGGCGAGGTTTGATTACAGGGCTTGAGTCGAGACTAAATGTGTCAGGTAGTCTACTGAACCGACTGATTTGCATATAAACACATTTGTACGAATGTTTATTAATCGGGAGTTTGGTAAGCAATTCTAATTAAATGTTACACACACACACACACACACACACACAGTAATAATGATTTCCGACAAAATACTGCTAAAAAAATGTAAATATACACACATATAACTTAATAATGTATGTTGTCAGTGATTTAACATTTTGTTTTATGGACAGTATTGGCTTATAGTTGTGATTAGCGAGAATTTGGTCCCTAAAATGTCAGCTGTTTCAGCTTTTCTCCAGCTTTAAAATGAATATGAAGCGGTCAGTCACAGGCTTCAAGGTCATAGACTTTTGACAGATTTCATTTCTCATAGATTTAGAGGGCTGATTAATTTTACAGTGAATTTAGCTCGGGGCATGTTGTTAAACCACAGCTTCCATTCAATGGCCTGTTGTAGACGTTTCAGGAAAATCGAAACGGTTCAAAAGCAAAAGACAAAAATATATAATTTCAGAAACTAACAAATTTACACAAAATATACAGATAGTAGTGTATGGTTAACAATTGGTATAATTAAATTATAAACTGCAATGCCTTCATCTCAAAAATCCAGTTACAAAACCAGTGGACAGAGTCCTTTCTACTAGATGCAAAGCTACTGCTGGACTTTTAACTCAAACCTACATCTTTTGTTCTGTTATTGTGATCAAACGAATGCCCTTCAGAGTTTTACCGTGGAGCTAATGGATTTCGTGCCATCTAGAAAAGGTGCATTAACACAGAAAAGTGTATCTGTGGGGAAGAAAAGGATATTAGCAGTTTGTGCCAGGGTTAATTGCCTCGCTTAAGGTCATAAAGGTGGTAGAGTGGGATTATGACCTATGTAACCATCATTTGGTGGCTCGTTCGCACTCCTCAGCGGGCTATGAATCCAACCCCAACCCCTACAGTCACCCTGGGAATTCATGGCCTGTTGTGTAAGTGCTCCATGCTGGCGAGAGCACATTGGATCTGTCAGCACTCATTGAAGCTTCAGCAGATGAGAAGGTGAGAGAAAGGGATGGAAAAACAGCCGAAGGGTAAACAGAAAGAGACAGAGAGAGATGAAAAGATAGAAGGACTGAAATACAAGCGCTCATTCCTCACAGGGTTTGGAGGTTACGCCTCACTGTTGGTGTGTTGATCCATGGGCTTGTGTGGAATTGAGGTGGCTTCTACATTTTCAGCTGCAGCGCATCGATTAGCCATTTGCAGAAAAAAAGCGGCCATTTTCATTCCAGGCATAGACATGATTGATGCAAAGGTTTTATGGTTTTAACATTTGGCTGCTCTCTCCTCACATCTCTCTCTCTCTCTCTCTCTCTCTCTCTCTCTCTCTCTCTCTCTCTCTCTCTCTAAATTGAAAAGGCAAGCAGGCTAGGCAGCTGGTTGCCATAGCAGTAGTCTAATTGCAGAGGCTCTCAAGAGCAATGCATTGTGGGTAGTTTGTGAGATGAGATGAAGGCATGGAGATTGGTGACTGCTCCGAGGGGTTGAGGAACATGGTTCTCTCTGCAGGGTGGGTGAGCTAACAGCCTCTTAAATCAGGGGACTTCTGACAGGCCTTTTTATTTCTTGCTTTCTGCATTTTGCTATCTTACAGTTTTCATCTGCCAGCGTACCTCGGTTGCGCTCCCACTTTTGCTCTTGTAGATGCTTTTGTTCTCTTCTTGTTTTCGATAATCAGACGGTGTAAGCGTAAGATATAGCGTTCAACCAATGTACACGTTGGAGAATCATATTTCTCTTCTAATTGGCCCTTAATGGGGGCCATCAGTTGACTCATTTGTCTTCTCTTAAAGTGATACATTCATGTAGAGGCAGGAGCCAGAAGGATAATAAATCATAACTCGTCTCAGGAGAATCTGTGGGCCTTTTCATCGGGCTGAAACTGGCAACTGCATTGTAAATGATGTTTGTATCCTCCGCTCAATCGTTTTGGATCTCATCATGAAATCTGCTCATAACTCCGCATTTTCTAACCATTTGACTCTTGCGCTGTTTACCATTTACATGATCGTTTTCTATTTAGCAGAAGTAGCGATCGCTGCAGGCAGCCAAAACAAGCTGAATCTAGATTACGATTTCTGTTTACTGATACAGTATAGCTGTAGATATGTGTAACATCACACTTTATTTTTTATTTCAAAAACTATTCTCTGTAGATATAGATGTATAGATATAGGAACTCCCTTTTGATTACGACTTCCTTGCTTCCACGGGAATGCATTGATAACCTATATTGATAATCAATGCAACCTTGAAATTTCATGTTTGAGAAGAAAGTCACAGCTGGTCCATGTCCATGTCAATGAGTGTAAAAAGCCTAAATGGTCCCTATATATGCGCTTCTCTATATGAACAATCATGTCATCAAGTAGTCGACAGCATATTTCCATTACAAAACAAGATTGTTCCTCACAACTAATTTTTATATATATTTTTATTTCTTCAGCAGCACACAAAGACGGGCCTCTTTTCTTACATTCAGGGGTGTCCTGTGGGCTGTTTTTTAGGATAGTTTTCTACATGATTTCATTCGCTTTCGTTCCATCTTCAAGGCATCGCATGAAAGTTCTCGGAATAATCATGAAAACCGAGGAGAAAAGAGAAGAAGCGTGAAACGTTGCCCTTTGAACACAGATTACGGATGCAGTAAATCCCGAAAGTATTAAAACCTGTCAACAACAGCGCTTGAGTTGTTTTGTCTATGAATGCTTTTTTTTTTATTGTATGAATTAAACTTTCCTTTGATTTAGTTTATGGCTACCTGCTTTCACGTCACCTAAAATGTCTACAGGGTAAGTTTCGAATTTAAATGTAGAACTTTTCCAGCACTGACATTGACCAGTTTGACACATTTTCACCCTTTATCACCAGCCATTTGGGATTTATGAAGCATTATGTTTGCAAATCCTCAGTTTGAGCTGTGTAATTATGTAAATACAGTCATATTTGCCTCATGTTATGAAATTTTATGGCCAGAGCCCTCAGTAGCTGAGTAAACCTCATCATCGTTTCTGCGGTCGCACTATTAGTGGAAAATGATGGCATTTCAGTCCCTTTTACTCTACGTCGGGGTGCAACACACTGCTTTTAATGATACTCGTTGCATACGCTTGCGTGTGTGTGTGTGTGTGTGTGTGTGTGTGTGTTTTTAAAACAGCCATGTGTGGTTTAAACGTGGGCCGTGATACATTAAAGAAAGCAAGTGTTTGTAATACTACTCATGATACCAGTTAAATTGAGCTCTTTTCATAGTTCATAACAATGTAATTAGGTTGTCATTTACAAATATGCTCATCATTAAAGTAGATGACAGCTGTCGTAATTTAAGGAATCATTGGCAGACACTATGTTCATAAAATCTTGTGTTATCATACGGGACTATGCTAAGCCTTTAATTTCCCTCATATGGCGGACTCTGCTAACCCTTCCACTTATTACAAATCTGATGGCTTTGTGGCTCGAGTTCCCCAAAATATCACTGTTTTGCTGAACATCGCAGCTTTTTTACTGTCTGACAGCTCCTTGATTCATTTTCTCAGGTTTGCTTTTTTATGTAAAGCATCAGATGCATGCTAATTGTCTCCTTGTGTCCCTCTCTCAGTTGTTCGTGACATCTAAGGAGGGTGTGTTTGTCATCTGTGTTGTCGTATCCAGATGTTTGGGCTTCTATATACCTTGTTATCAGTCTTTCCCAGGGGCCCTGCTGTCACAGTCTAATTGCTTGGTTAGTTAATAGTTCAGATCCATCAAGCTGGATGTGTGTAAGTGTTTGTGCACGAGTGTCAGCGCGCGTGTGTGAAAGCATGACTGATTGCACTCACTCTGTTTGAGTGAAAACAGTTCTCCCACCACTTGCTCCAAAGCCAGCAGCCAAATGCAGTCCAGCCAATGAGAAAACGTCCTGCCAGTCTTTGCTATGATCCGCCGATCACAAAGAATGATCGTGTTCATACTCCTGATGACAATGTAGAAGGTCAGTGTGTGCGTTTACATGCGTGATCTTACACTGTGTGCTCAATAAACCATCAACCATCATGTGAACATGGTTTAAGCCAAACACTTTGTTTGATGTTTGCCCTTTATCCTGACTTCACTTCACCATGTAAACATCTGTAATGGCTTACTTGTGGTGCACATGTCTATTTGCATTTTAACATATGCCCCAAATTTATTTTGTGTCAGTAGGACTAATGTATTGGTTGGTTGACAGATTGATTTTTTTTTTTAAGTAGACCAGCAATAGTATGTAAAACCTGTCAAAACCTGTTAATCTCAATGTGAATTAATACAATAGCAACCTACCGTTAAGACTTAATTTGTTAATCCATTAGCTATTAAAAAATAAAGAGTGCTTTTAACAGTATAGATTCCTGTGAATATTTACATGTACTGAAATGTTACTTGCTTTTGCTGTTTTTTGGTTTTATTTCAACTTTTGCTGTTTTTCGTTTTTTCGTTGTGTTGTGATGTAAAGAGCTTATCTATTTGAACCTCTTAACACCTGAGAATTTTTTTGAATGATATTTCATCCATACGTTATGCTATGTCCTCGGTTGAGGATATCAGGACTCAAAAACAATAGATTTTTCGTTGTAGTTTTCAAGATTTTGCTAAATTTGTATAACAATGATTCTCAACTATGTTACACCATAATTATTTGATAATTGGCAATTCTGCCAAATGTGTGTAAAATGGTCATAAACAGGTTTTCTCATTTCTCAACATATCATGAAAGAAGAAATAATTGGAGTAATAATTGACATAATAATAATAATAATATAATAATTTCTTTCCTATTCATTTGATATGTCTCCCAAAATGCATAATAAACATGCTTTTAGTCCAGCTGTCCTCATATGAGTCATATTTTGATGATGTGAAACCCCATAATATTTTCCTGAGATGTTGATTTATGACACATTTCAGACAAATTAATTTCAGACATTTGAAGCCCAAAGAGAGGGAGTGCTCACAGTTAAACAGGACATCCGGACATGTATAATCTCAGAGAAATTCACTAAAATATAATCTCTTCATATGAGCAGTCTTAAGACGGTAAAATAATTGTTTCTTGGAAGAAGAATATGGCAAAAAGGAATAAACTAATTTAAATAGAGCATCTACTTGATCTGAATTATTTTACTGTGCAGCAGTAAATGCTGTTTGCTCATGCTAATGCAATGCTATGCTAATTCTAATGGTGCACATTAGGCATTAGACTAATAATGTTTAAAAACTGAACTTTATTGTAAAGTTTTACTAATCCCTTGCAGCCAATTTGGCACGAATTTTCCTTTTCAGCATTATAGCGTATACACAAAAAGCTGGACATTTTTCATATGAAGTATTTCTCTCTTCTTAGAAGTTTGATTAGCATAGAGAGGTTGAGCGTAGAGCCCGCATTACGTAGGCAGTCTCTCGTGCTTTATGCGCTCTTGGACGGAAGCCATGATTGTATTTGTTAAATGAAGTCTGGGGGGATGGCAGGACCCACATAGGCTTGGTTTCTGTCGGCTGAGCAAAAGAAATGGGGTCCTAAAGAGCTACCACAATGTGAATGACATCAGAGTTTTATTGGACTTGCTTGAGATTGCGAGAAAGAGAAAGACGTGACCGGCATAGACGCATTAAATCAACATCAGATTAAACTAATCGCGCTCATACTTGCACGCCCGACGGATGTGATCAGCATACACACACAGGAACATATAGTTGATTACAGAGCCGCAGTCCTTCAGCACACACACACACACGCTGACATGCGTGCAGCAGAGAGGAGAGATTCCCCCTGAAGCGTGTTTGCCGTTTGAATTATCTGCACCAGTGACACTGATTCTGACAAATATGTCCAGGGATATTCCTGTGTCCTGGCGTACTGGTGCTGAGGAAATGTCCTGTCTCTCTTCATTAAGTCCATTACTACACACACACACACACACACACACAAAGCAATTTCACTCCGCTGGTCTCTCGTTCCTCTGTCATTTTGCCACCAGTGCAGGTGAACCCTTATGTGCGCGAGAGTGTGTATGTGTGTAAATGTATCTGTCTGTGTGGGTTTTTTTTAAGTTGATAGAAACATTGAAAAAGGCAAAGGTGGAATTACTTCAATTGCCTTATTTCCTTTCTGCCCAACCAGCTTATCGAATTATTCTGGAATTTAGTATCTGCTCACGTTAGAGAATGCACAGTATTCAGTCTTTTTAAAAAAATGAAGCCGAGCATCAGTTCATGTCAGTCAAGCTCGCATCGGCTGACAACCAGCTGATCCGCGTCTACGTATAGGAATTCAACACATAGCAGTCTGCCTTCTATTTAAGTTGCATTTTGAGCTACACTTAACCTATCGCGCCGTGCCACACTCATCCCAAGCTCCTCCTCTATCTTACAGCATCAGCACATCTGGAATTATTCTTTTCTTTCTTGACGTGTAGTTGCAACATCTCATTTTAGATAGTATAGTATAGTATAGTATAATGTAATGAAATACAGCCGTTGTATCAACGATGCAACGATACGTTTGTTAAAACCTTAATTATTGTTATTTGGGCGAAAAAATCTTTTGGTCTTTAGACAAATGCATCATGCAATCAGTGATCTCTGGAGTGTTTAGTGTCAGTCTTGGAAAGACATTTTTGATTATAATATGTGTTTGAAAAAAGTGTTTAATTAGAACTCTGCACGATTGTGGTTATCTTTTATGTAGAATATAATATGTGATGTATAAGTTTTTGAATTTGAATATGAAATTCCATAACGTAACGTTTTTTTGTTTTTGTTTTTATCAATAGAATGTTAGAAAAACAGTAGTAGCAGTATGTCACTCTTTATCAATTTTATTTAAATTTTAACTTTTAAACAGTAGGTTGCCATTATTTTAATAAGAAAAATTTAGTTGGACAGTTTGTCAAATAGAAAATAATGTGCACCAGAAATCACTTGCATATTATAAATTATATTAAAATAGAAACTCATTATTTTAAATGGTAAAAATATTTTATCCCTGTATTTTTTTATGTATGCATCCTTGATAGACATAAGAAAAACATTTGAAATCTTACAGTTTCCAAACCTTTGGCTGGTAGTGTACATATGTGCAGTCAGACTCAAACTAATGTAGCAATTCTGAAAACACACTCAAAATATTAGAGACTCTTTATTGCGGGCAGTAAGCAGTTTATTGTGTCCCAGTGTGCGTGCATCATTTAGCTGACTGCAGGAACACATTCTCAGCATTGCTCTTCTTTTTCTGTTCCTCTCTTCCTTCTCTCTCTCTCTCTCTCTCTCTCTCTCTGTCTCTTCTCTTCATCCCATCCCTCTCCCTGTGGCTCCTTTTAAAGTGCTAATGTGTGCTGAAAGAGTGTGGAAATTCATACTCTCCCAGGCATTCATTACTCCCTAGATCTTCCTTACTTAGTAATAAAAAAGAATTAGGCTTTAGTTAAGGGTGTTGATATATAGGTCTTATAAAATTTTATTCTTCAAGTGCCTCTATGAATCCTGTGCCAGTTCTTTTTTCATGAAAAAACTAAAAAAGTAAGTGGAACGTTCCACTAAACCGTTACGGGGATGTTGCACTTTGGGCATCTCGAATTAGAGTTCTGGTTCATGGAGTTTTTGCTTCCTGTCAACTGTAAAATATATATATATATATATATATATATATATATATATATATATATATATATATATATATATATATCAATGCATAAAGGTGTAAAGGAGCAGAAATAAATTGTTAGGAAAGAAAGAAAGAATATTCGGTCACACTTTATATCAGGTGGCCTTAAATACTATGTAAGTATTGTCTTCATATAGTGCTGCAAAACAGGAGGTTGTATGCAGCAGTGGTGTGTGTGTGTTTCGGTGGTTTGTTAAATATGTGTGTATGTGTATATTCCAGGTGGTGGACCTGTACTGGGGAATTGATCCAGAGGAGTGGGACAGTCCAGAGCTGCAGAGACTACGGATGAAATTACTGGAAGAATGTCTGAAGACTTCAGCTGGTCCATGCTTTGTTGTGGGTATATATGACATTTCATCAAACCATTAACAAGCAACTGTGTTGTAAATCCCATACATTATACATGAGATATATATATATATATATATATATATATATATATATA